>NC_084831.1:56415001-56562501 GCF_033115175.1 Lepus europaeus | reverse complement strand
ACATAGCCCTAGTAGGGTATACACAGTTCAGTATCTGATCTTTCACTATTCTCATCATAGAGCCATGATTTTCAGTTTCACACAGAAGGAAATGGTGATGTAATGTAGACAATTTCACCTACATAGCAATAACTGACCATATGTTTTCTCATTTCATCATCACAACTATATGTTTGGTATTATACCCATTTTACAGATGAGGAAACAGGATGAAAAAGGTTAAGTATGTGTCTAGTCAGGGACAGAGTCGACACCTATTTCTTGGTCTGACTCAAATTCAAACTCTTTCCCATGGGGGTAATTAGAGTGGGGAATGACTGACTCACTCGCCTGACTGATCGCTTAGTGCCAGCGGCCAATCAATCTGAAGAGGAGATGAAACTTTGTAACGACTATGCGTTCACTTCTGGGCACAACCTTCCCATTTCAAAGCATTTCATTCAATTCAAATAAACTCCACAAATGTTTATGTGCTGGCACTGAAAGGATATGATGATGTGTAACACATTCCTTCTCACTTTGCTTGCCATCTCAGCAGTGGCTAGGGACTAGGAATCTCCAATATTAACGTCTTCGAACACAAGGCTCTTATACAAGGTCACACATCAGAATCAGTTGGGCATACTCTTGGGAATGCAGATTCCTAGGTCCCACCCTAAGCAATGGAATCAGAAGATCTGAAAGTGGGCTCCAGCTAAGACTCTGTACTTAAGGAAAAAAATCTCAGGGAGAGGGTAGCATTGTGGTATAGTGGGTAAAGCCGCTTGCAAAGCTGGCATCCTATATGAGTGCGGGTTTGTGTCCCAATTGCCCTACTTTCAATCAAGCTCTCTGCTAATGGCCTGGGAAAAGCAGCAGATCGCCCAAATGTTTGGGCCCCCGACACCCATGCGGGGAGCCTGGATGAAGCTCATGGCTCTTGGCTTTGGCCTGACCCAGCCCTGGCCATTGCAGCCATCTGGGGTGGGGGTGGGGGGGTGAACCAGCAGATGGAAGAACTCTCTTTCTCTCTGTAACTCTGATTTTCAAAATAAACAAATAAATCTTTTAAAAAGGCTCTTTAGGTGTTTCTTACCTAGCCAACCCAGACTTAGTGTAAGGAATAAAATACTTTTCTTATATGCTACCTTAAATATTATTGATAAATGAAAACACTAGCCATATATAATGATAATGTTATAATTCCTAAAAGTAATTTTATGCTATTTATATCTGAGGAGCTCAAGTATGAATAGGAACACTATTTAGACTATTTTTTAAAAAAAAATTCCTTATTTATTGTCTTTTTATTTGCAACACACACATACACAGGGTGAGAGAGACAGAGATCCTCATGTCTGATTCTCCCTCCAAATGCCCATTCCAGCTGAAGGTGGGGCAGGCTGAAACCAGGAAACTACAGTTCAATTCAGGTGTCCCATGTAGCAGCAAGGACCCAAGTACTTGAGCCATTATCTGTTTCTTCCCAGGTGCACTAGCAAGGAGGTGGATCAGAACAGAGGCAGGATCTGAACCCCGGTACTCTAATATGGGATGCAGGCATCTTCAGTGCTGTACCAAACACCTGCCCCTACACTATTTCTATGTATACTTTCA
Source organism: Lepus europaeus (assembly GCF_033115175.1). NCBI lineage: Eukaryota > Metazoa > Chordata > Mammalia > Lagomorpha > Leporidae > Lepus > Lepus europaeus. The sequence continues at coordinate 56,560,905 of NC_084831.1, read as the reverse complement.
GTACAACCCTTGCTTCTCTGGTAAATATGACAGTGGATTACAAGGAGGCCATCTAACCTTACCTACACACCATCAAAACTATCAAGCAATAACCTACCACGATGCCATCTAGATATTTCACACCCAGCATGGAGGTAATGGATGTTTTTATTTTCTCAAACTTGCCCTTGGCAAATTCAGACTTTGGGGTTTCACAAAACAAGGAACATTACTTGCCATCTCAGTTGGATTTCTTGCAGCTAAAAAAGTTGGAATCATTAACTTCTGATTGGACTTGAAGTTTTTGCCTATTACAATAATATCTATTCACAAGGAATCGGTTGCATCTTAGCTTTCACTCGAATTGTGTGTAACTTCACTGCTCCCCAGGAATTTATTTTTCTTTAAAATTCTTTCCACTTAGCAGTGAATGGAATGCTGCAAAGCTGCACTCTATTGAATAGTCACAACAGCTGCCAGAGAAGCCTACTGGCAACCTTACTTAAACGTTTTAACCATCATGGAAGATGAACACAGAAGGAAAGAACCATATAAAATCTCCCACTAGTGTAGAGACAAAAATATCCAAATCCCACTAGAAAGACTGATTTAACCAATTTCCATCTTGTAGAAGTAAGTTTTGCTGGGCACACTGCACCACTTTTTTCTCATAGCCAAAAAATGCTTCCGAGATATATATTCAATTAGTTATTATATGATATATATTAGATTTAATTTTATAATAACAAAAATATTGAATTTCCCCTTAAAAATACATTTTCCCACGAATGTAAAGCTTTAAATTAAAGCAAGAGTTTGATTTAGGAAAATAACTTATTGAAGGAAACTTATAGTAGGTGAATGTTGGGAAAAACAGTTTCTCTACCTGTATATGAGCAAAAGCAAAGAAATATTAAAACATTGAGACAAATCTTTACTAACTTGATCTTTAAAATCCTCTCAGTGGGACGGGATATTTGGAGAAAGAGTTGATGCTCTTGGGACACCTGCATTAAGGTCCTGGCTCCACTTTTGATTACAGCTTCCTATTTAAAAAAAAAAAAATTTATATATTGATTTGATAGAATTACAGACAAAAAGAGGGAGAGACAGAGAGAAAGGCCTTCCATCCACTGGTTTACTCTCCAAATGGCCACAGGCCTAAGCTGGGCTGATCCAAAGCCAAGATCGAGGAGTTTCTTCCAGGCACCATGTGGGTGCCAGAGCCCAAGCACTTGGGCCATTTTCCACTGCTTTCCCAGGCCATAGCAGAGAGCTGGATTGGAAGTGGAGAAGCCAGGACTTGAACTGGCACCCATATGGGATGCTGGTTCAGCAGCCAGAGGCTTAGCCTATTACACCATAGCGCTGGTCCCATCCATCTTCTTGCTATTGTGTACCCTGGGAGGCAACAGGTGATAACGCAAGTAATTGGGTCCCTGACACCTATGTGGAAGACCAGGATTGAGTTTCCAGCTTCCTGCTTCAATGTTGGCTCAGCCTCAGCTGTTACGGACATTTGAGGAGTAAGCAAGTAGAGGGAAGACTGATTTTTCTCTCCTTCCGAAAAATAAAAACAAATAATATTTTATTTTTTTAAAGATTTTTTTTTATTTATTTGAAAGAGTTACAGAGAGAAGTAGAGACAGAGAGAGGTCTTCCATCCACCGGTTCACTCCCCAAATGGCCGCAACGGTCGGAGCTGCACCGATCCGAAGCCTGAAGCCAGGTGCTTCTTCCTGGTCTCCCATGTGGTTGCAGAGGCCCAAGGACTTGGGCCATCTTTTACTGCTTTCCAAGGCACATCCTAAGAAGCAGCAGATGATAGCTCAAGTACTGGGGTCCCTGCCACCAATGAGGTAGACATGGATGGAAATCTAGGATCCTGGCTTTGTCCTGGCCTATCCTGACTGTTGTGGGTATCTGGGGAGTAAAACAGAAGATGGGGACTCTCTCTCCCTCCCTCTCTCCCTCCCTCCCTTTCAAATAAAGTGGAAAAAAAATCTTTTTTAAATAATAAAATAAAATTTCATGAGTGAAAACAAATTCTGAATAAACCTTTACAAATATCGGGGAGGGTGTGAAGAGGAGGCCCTGTGCCTCCTGCTAATCCTGGTCACGATGTGTCTGGCATCTGGAGTCTTACAGAGGCTTCGCTCCCTGAGCGATGTGCTCCTGAGAGATGCAGAGAGTAGTGGGGGAGATCCCAGACTCTGGTTTAAGATTGTCTGGGCTCAAAGACTGACTCTGCCTCTCACAGACTGTGTGACATTGAACGTGGTCCTTAACTTCTCTGTGCCTCAGCTTCCTCCCCTGTAATGACAACAACAATAGCACCCACTCGCAGGGTTATTGTGTGAATTAAATGATCTCTGACATGGGTTGAGAACTATTATCACTTTCCAGAAGAAAGGGGTCAGCACTTACTGACAGGCTGATAAAGGGCCTGTGTAAAGTGCACCTTAGGGGCTGGTGTTGTGATGTAGTGGGTAAAGCCACTGTCTGCAATGCTGGCATCTCATATGGGCACTGGGTTGAGTCCTGGCTGCTCCACTTCTGATTCAGCTTCCTGCTAATGCATTTGGGAAAGCAGTGGAGGATGGTCCAAGTCCTTGAGCCCCTGCACCCATGTGGGAGACCTGGAAGAAGCTCCTGGTTCCTGGCTTTAGATTGGCTCAGACCTGGCCATTGTGGCCATCTGGGGAGTAAACCAGCTAATGGAAGATCTCTCTCTCTTTTTTTGTCTCTCAGAGTCCCTTTCTCTCTCTCTCTCTCTCTCTCTTTCTCTGCCTTTCTGTGACTCTGCCTTCCAAGTAAATAAACACATCTTTTAAAAAAATCAAATAAAATGCACCTTAGAGTAATGAGTAATTGAACAAGTGAATATTTACTATAAGCTGGCATTGTTCTGGGTATCTGGGCTACATCAATGAGCACAAATAAACATAAAAAATTCCGCTCTCATGGACGTTACATCCTAGGAGAGGCAAATGGAAAATAAATAATAAACAAGAAATACAATAAATAATTAAATTGTACAGCATGTCAGAAGAGAATAGCACTTGGTAAAAATAAAAAAAAAAAAAAAGAAAGAAATAGAGCCGGAGAGGGGACAAGCTACACTGAGAAGGTGTCATTTGACCAAAGACATGGAAGAGATAAGAGAAGCTGCCACCGGCTCTCTGCTCCATTCCAGCCACTTTAAACTAGCCTCATGGTTTTAAATATCTACACCCTGACAAGTCCCACACTTACATTCCCAGCACAAACCTTGCTCTCCTCTCGTGACCTTCACACCCAGTGGTGAAGGTCATGGCCTTTCCCTCGTGGTTAATGACAACTCCTGCTTCCCAGCCGTTCAACCAAGACCTTGCCATTATCTTTGAATCTCTCACATTGTGTGTCCAATTTAGCAGGGAATTCTCATGATTTAACCCTCAAAATGTATCCAAATTCCATCTCTTCTTGCCTTCTTCCTGGCTACTCCAGTTTGAGTTCCCAGCATCTCTTGCCTGGATTATTACGGTAGTCGTCCCAAAGGGTTCCCCTTCTGCCTCCTCGCACTGCATCGTATATTCTCAACGTGGGATCCAGAATTCTCTTTTTAAAATCTAACTTACATGGGGTCACTTCTCTGCTCACACTCTTGCAGTGGTTCTCCATCTCACTGGGATCGGCAAATGAACTGCCAGTTTTGACGCAAGCTGCCCCTCCCCCACCTCCTGCTTCCTTCTCTTCGAAGCTTGCCACTACGATTTTGCCATTCTTCCCCCTCCTCATCCACTTTGCTCCAGCCACACTGTTCTTCCCCTCCACCCCCCTTCCATCTTATTTATTACTTTCATTTTATGAAAGGCATTAGCAGGGAGCTGCTTCAGAAGTGGAGCAACCAGGACTCAACCCAGTGCCTATATGGGATGCCAGTGTTGCAGACAGTGGCTTTACCCACTAGAAGAGTGGCAGGGACTCAAGTACTTGAGCCATCACCTGGTACCTCCCAAGGTGCACATTAGCAGGACTCTAGATCCAAGAGCCAAAGCCAGGCAATGAACCCAGACACTGCCTTGTGGGATCTTAATTGACATCTTAACACATTCACCATGTTTTTTTTGTTTTGTTTTGTTTTTTTTTAAAATTTTTGACAGGCAGAGTGGACAGTGAGAGAGAGAGAGACAGGGAGAAAGGTCTTCCTTTTTGCCGTTGGTTCACCCTCCAATGGCAGCTGCGGTAGCGCACTGCGGCCGGCGCACCGTGCTGATCCGATGGCAGGAGCCAGGTGCTTCTCCTGGTCTCCCATGGGGTGCAGGGCCCAAGCACTTGGGCCATCCTCCACTGCCTTCCCAGGCCACAGCAGAGAGCTGGCCTGGAAGAGGGGCAACCGGGACAGAATCTGGCACCCCGACTGGGACTAGAACCCGGTGTGCTGGCGCCGCAAGGCGGAGGATTAGCCTAGTGAGCCGCGGCGCCGGCCCACCATGTTTTTTAACATCTATAAGCTTTGTGGGATATTTTTTCTTGCGTATTTGCTCTCTTCTCCACTAGAATATAGGCTCCACGAGGACTGGGATCTGTGTTTTGTTCACTAGTGAATCCAGGTACCTAGTGCAGTGCCTGGCATGGGGCATGCTCGACAAATGTAACATGAGATGAGTATCACTCTCAATATCAAGTATGACGTTTCCAACAGAATCGTTTTCAATTTTGCATTCACAATTTTTTTAGTAGCTTACTTACTGGTATTTCTCTTGTTAGCATTTATCCTGATATTTAAATTTTTTTATTATCCATGATAAGATGTGAGTTAACGAATGCTAAAAAAATGTCTAGAATTTTGGGTTTATTTAGGGATGGTGAGGCCAACAGATGAGGAGATGCCTGCTGTTGAAAAAGATAACCTGGGGCTGGCACTGTGGCGTAGAGGATGAAGCCGCTGCCTGCAGTGCCGGCATCCCATATGGGCACTGGTTTAAGTCGCGGCTGCTTCACTTCCCATCCAGCGCTCTGCTATGGCCTGGAAAAGCAGCAGAAGATGGACCAAGTCCTTGGGCCCCTGTACCCACCTAGGAGACCTAGAAGATGCTCCCGGCTCCTGGCTTCTGATCTGTGAAGCTTTAACCATTGCGGCCAATTGGGGAGTGAACCATCGGATGGAAGACCTCTCTCTCTCTCTCTCTCTCTCTCTCTCTCTCTGCCTCTCTTTCTCTCTCTGTGTAACTCTGACTTTCAAATAAATAAATAAACCTAGAAAAAAATAAAATAAAAAATAAAGTTAGCAAAATGAAAGAAATAATAAAGGTTAGAGTGCAGGTAGATAAAAAAGAAATAAGAAAAGAAAAGAGGGCCGGCGCTGCGGCTCACTAGGCTAATCCTCCTCCTTGCGGCGCCGGCACACCAGGTTCTAGTCCCGGTCGGGGCACCGATCCTGTCCCGGTTGCCCCTCTTCCAGGCCAGCTCTCTGCTGTGGCCAGGGAGTGCAGTGGAGGATGGCCCAAGTCCTTGGGCCCTGCACCCCATGGGAGACCAGGAGAAGCACCTGGCTCCTGCCATCAGATCAGCGCGGTGCACTGGCCGCAGCGCGCTACTGCGGCGGCCATTGGAGGGTGAACCAACGGCAAAAGGAAGACCTTTCTCTCTGTCTCTCTCTCACTGTCCACTCTGCCTGTCAAAAAAAATTAAAAAAAAAAAAAAAAGAAAAGAAAATGTGTTGTTCAAAGATGAGGCATGGTGTACCACGCAGGGCCACAGGGGAGGCACTCCTCACTGGGGTTGGTGAGGAGGCACAGGTATGAGAGAAAGAATGGCCGAGAGCCTTTCTGTGTGTGTTTTGTTCAGGAAAGGCAAGACAGAGTAAGAAGACTTAGGACTGGCTGATTTGGCTAAGTTTGGCAGACAGTGGGCTCTATGGGTAGCCCTTATCTGCTCTGTTCCTGGTCCTACAGTGATTCAGAGCAGTGGGATGGAGTCCTGGACAGCACAAGCCTGATAAATCTGCCCTAGCAGAGATTCAGGATTGGTTGGTTTTCTATCAAAAGCATGCTCAGGGCAGGCGTTTGGTCTAGTGGTTAAGAGGCCCATGTTCCACACTGAAGTGCCTGGGTTCAAAACCTGGTGCTGTTCCTGATCCCCGCTTCCTGCTCATTGCAGACCCAGAGAGGCAGCAGTGATGGCACAGGAAGCTGAGTTCCTGCCACGCGTGTGGGAGAACTGGATAGAATTCCCAGCTCCTGGCTGAAGACTGGCCCAGACTTGGCTATGGCGGGCATTTGGGGAGTCAATCAGCAGATGGGAATTCTTCTGTCTCTCAAATAACAAACAAACAAAAACATGGTCATAGGTAAGCTGTCTGTAATCTCTGAGAATGAGCTAACTCTGGAAGGGGCAGTCCCTCTCCAGGTCCCCAAGACCACGGGACATCAAAGCACCATCAAATATAGAAACAAACATAATTAATATAGGTACATATTTATTTATTTTTTATTTTTTGACAGGCAGAGTGGGCAGCAGAGGGAGACAGAGAGAAAGGTCTTCCTTTTGCCATTGGTTCACCCTCCAGTGGCCGCCGCGGTTGGCACGCTGCGGCCGGCGCACTGCGCCGTTCCGATGGCAGGAGCCAGGTGCTTCTCCTGGTCTCCCATGGGGTGCAGGGCCCAAGAACCTGGGCCATCCTCCACTGCCTTCCTGGGCCATAGCAGAGAGCTGGCCTGGAAGAGGGGCAACCGGGACAGGATCAGTGCCCCGACCGGGACTAGAACCGGTGTGCCGGCGCCACAAGGCGGAGGATTAGCCTGTTAAGCCACAGCGCCGGCCCAGGTACATATTTAAAACTAACTTGAAAGCTTTCTGTTTCATACAGACCTTCTGATCACCAGCCCTTCTCTTTTCTGTGCAACTAATACTCATCCTTCAGATCCTTTTTTTTTTTTTTTTTTTGACAGGCAGAGTGGATAGTGAGAGAGAGAGAGAGAGACAGAGAGAAAGGTCTTCCTTTTTGCCGTTGGTTCACCCTCCAATGGCCGCCGCGGCCAGTGCGCTGCAACCGGCGCATCGAGTTGATCCGAAGGCAGGAGCCAGGTGCTTCTCCTGGTCTCCCATGGGGTGCAGGGCCCAAGCACTTGGGCCATCCTCCACTGCACTCCCGGGCCACAGCAGAGAGCTGGCCTGGACAGAATCTGGCGCCCCGACCGGGACTAGAACCTGGTGTGCCAGCACCACAGGCGGAGGATTAGCCTATTGAGCAGCAGCGCCGGCCTAGATCTTTTTTTTTTTTTTTTTTTAAGATTTATTTATTCAAAAGGTGGAGTTACAGAGAGAGAGAGAGAGAGAGAGAGAGAGAGAGAGAGAGGTCTTCCATCTGCTGGTTCACTCCCCAAATGGCTGCAATGGCTGCAATAGCAGGGTCTGGGGCCAGGCTGAAAGTAGGAGCCAGGAGCTTCATCTGGGTCTCCCACATGGGTGCAGGGACCCAAGCACTTGGGCCATCTTGCTCTGTTTTCCCAGGCACATTAACAGGATCAGAAGTGGAGCAGGTGAGAGTCAAGCCAGTACTCACACAGGTTGCTGGCCTTGCAGGCAGTGGCTTTACCTGCTACGCCACCATGCCAGCCCCTCAGATCCTAACTTGAAGGCCATATATCAGAGAGGCCACGTGAGAGCAGAGCTAGTCCTTTTTGTCCATCACTGTATCCCCAGCTCTCAGCGCAGTGTCCGACATGAGGTGGAGGCTCAGCGGCTATCATTGTGACTCTAGAGAGAAATCGAACACGAGCAGCAAACCTCAGCTGACGAGTGAGAATTACAACTCTGTTTCCCAAAGAGTTAAAGCTGTGCATTGTAGACTCTTGGGTGGCTGTGATTCACAGTGTTTTGGTTTGCTTGCTATTGGCCCTAGCAGCTTCTCCCTTCAGGGTTATATAATTGTGTAAAACATACGTCTAGCAGAAGAGTTTTAAATTAGCAATAAAATCCATCAATTAACAACCTGACCTTGCCATTTGAAAGTAGTGCATGCCACGCTATTCCGGGCCTCATAAAATGCCTATTTAAGTTTAGTAGGTCAGACAGCTTCTCAAAGATCTCACACTGTTACAATATTTAGTAATGCTGTTCCTGCAAGTGGTTTCTCAACCTTGAAATATATGTTCCCATTTCCAGAATAAGATTTTGGAGTTGCTGGAAACTTTTTAGATATCTGGCCTGGTTTCTTCATTTTATAAACTCTCCAAACGTTTACAAGCTACTGTACCGATAGACCAGCCATGTTTGGTCTCGTGGCCCCGGGAGGGAAGACCCACTCAAAGTGCCTCTGCACTTTCCCCAACTCACCACTAGCACCTGGCAGCAAGGCTGCCCCGGAATGACGCACTGTGGAGGGTGGCATTTGATTACATTTAGACCTCGATTTACATTCTTTGCCTTTGATGAGAAACTTCTTGAGTTTTCCAGTGAAGGATTTTGCCCCTGAGCAATAAAGGAGTTTTCAGCTACATCTAAGCTTTAATTGCAAGTGGATCTGAGTGCTAATGAAATCTCAATGGAATGTAACAAAGATGACATTTCCCAGGCCATTTGTCCTCAAGGAGGAGCTCAGAAATGTCCTGGTCCCTGACTCTGAGACATTCTCCCTGATTACTAAATAGGAATACAGAGCAAGTAGGAGCAAAGGCGTAGCGACACACCACTTGTTCCTGAACCTTATCAGCCAGCAAGCTTGTGTCCAGCCCCTGGCCACGTGCCCAGAACCTGGCTGTGGGATGCAAACCCGAGCTGATACATTCAGTCCTAGTCCCCACAGATTGGTATCATTTAGAAGCTCTCTTAGTGAGCTACACGTCTCTCCTTATGGTCCCAAAGATTTGTAATAGTAGACCTCTTTGTTCCAATAAACACCAGCTGAGCTGATTTAGATTAAGAAAGGGAAATTTTTATAAAGCCCATGGATAATTCCTGGGATGTAAGGGTAGGGCTTCAGGGCCTCAGGGAAGAAAGGGGGGAAGTGGGCCACATGGGTCCTGGGAATCCCACAGCACCCAGTTGCTGCCTTTTCTCTTCTCCTTCGTACAACAGCAACGCTTCTTTTCATCTCTGAAGATGACATTTCTCTGTCCTCAAGTAGAAAATACGGTCTGATGTTTAAATCTCTCCACTCAAGAGATACTTGATTTGGGAAGCCTTTTAATCCCCCAGTTTTCAACAAATGTAATGTGATTGCCCTAGAAGGGGTTCAGATGCCCAGCTGGGGACCGAGTGACTGTAGCCAAGGGGACAGGGTACTGTGCATTCATGGGTCCTCGACTCACCTCCATGAGCTGTGGATAGAGTGCAAAGTCTGGGGACACTTTCCAGACATCTTGTCTGGAAGATGGATAACCCAACACATGTCTGAAATATGCGGATCCTTTAAAACCTTTGTGGAGGGACTGGCGCTGTGGTGTAGCGGGTTAAGCCTCTGCCTGAAGCGCTGGCATCCCATATGGGCACCGGTTCAAGTCCTGGTTGCTCCACTTCCAATCCGGCTCCCTTCTGACGGCCTGGGAGAGCAGCGGAGGATGGCATAAGTGCTTGGGCCCCTGCACCCACATGGGAGACTGGGAAGAAGCACCTGGCTCCTGGCTTCGTGGCCATTTGGGGAGTGAACAAGTGGATGGAAGACCTCTCTCTGTTTCTCCTTCTGTCTGTAACTCTGCCTCTGAAATAAATAAAATAAACCTTTTTAAAAGATTGTGGAAAAATGAGATTTTTCCATGAAGTTTTTGAAGCACCCTTGTAACTTTGCAAAACAAGCCTTTTTTCCTAAGAAAGTAATAATTGGCCGGCGCCGCAGCTCAATAGGCTAATCCTCCGCCCAGTTGGGGCGTCAGATTCTATCCCGGTTGCCCCTCTTCTGTCCAGCTCTCTGCTGTGGCCCAGGAGTGCAGTGAGGATGACCCAAGTGCTTGGGCCCTACACCTGCATGGGAGACCAGGAGAAGCACCTGGCTCCTGGCTTTGGATCAGCGCGGTGTGCCGGCCACAGTGGCCACCGAGGGGTGAACCAACAGAAAAGCAAGACCTTTCTCTCTCTCTCTCTCTCACTGTCCACTCTGCCTGTGAAAAAAAAATTTAATAATCATTAGGGTCTGGTGTTGTGGCACTGTGGGTAAAGCCGCTGCCTGCGACACTGGTACCCTATATGGGCACCAGTTCCCAGCCCTGACCATTTGGGGCATGAACCAGCAGATGGAAGATATCTCCCTCTTTCTCTCTCTTTCTCCACCCCCCACAACTCTGCCTTTCAAATAAATAAATAAATAAATGTTTTTTAAAAATACAGACTCTCTCACTAGCAAAAGCAATTTTTAGCCTTCCCAATTTTTTCCAAAACATATTTTGTACATTTCCTCATATAATTAAATAATTGTTTAAAAAACTTTAAATTCCTTTACATGATACTTTCTTTAATCAATTATAGGTTCTTTTTTTTCTTAATATTGAAAACAATTAGATAACATGGTAGTAAATAAAGCTCGATGTATTTCTGTAGTTAGTACTGTCATTTAAACTAGGACAAAGGGCTGCGGCTGTGGCACAGTGGGTTAATTCCCTGGCCTGAAGTGCCTGCATCCCATATGGGTGCTGGTTCGAGTCCCGGCTGCTCCACTTCCAATCCAGTTCTCTGCTATGGCCTGGGAAAGCAGTAGAAGATGGCCCAAGTCCTTGGGCTCCTGCACCCACGTGGGAGACTTGGAAGAAGCTCCTGGCTCCTGGCTCCTGGCTTCGGATTGGTGCAGCTCCAGTCATGGCCAATTGGGGAGTGAACCATCGAATGGAAACCCCCCCCCCCCCCGCCTCTCCTCTCTCTGTGTAACTCTTTCAAATAAATCTTTAAAAAAAAATGAAGACAAGAACAAGGTTGTAGGGATAACTGTAGTCTCCTGGCACTATAGTAAGAGTTCATGGAACAGTGAGGCTTACCACCTCTTATGGGAAACATAGACAAGTGAAATGTCAAATTTTACAGTAGTACCACCACCTTCTCTTTCTTGTCTTCCATTGGCAGTCTGTCACCGAGAAAGTGTTGTTCATTTTTCCTCTCTGGCCTTCCCACCTTTCTCCTGAGCCTCCAGACTCCTCCGTCCCCGTACAGGTTCACCGCCCCTGCACAGGGCACTGTCTTTCCAGGAACAGGTCTGACTTTGTGTTGTAATTGTGTGAGCTTGTGAGTTCCTGGAGGTCAAGGATGGTGTGTTTTTGCTTTTTATTTATCCAGTGTCTAGCACAGTGTTTGGTACGTAGTATATGATCAATACATCTGTGAATCAATAAATCAATGAGTGGCTAAGTAAACAAATGACTTGATTGATCAGTTACTTAACTTCCTACTAAGCACAGGAATTTCTCTCTGAAGGTTTTTTTTTTTTTTTTATGTTGCTCCAGTATAATATAAAAATAGGATGGGGCTAATTCATGACATATGCATTTGTTTATTCAATAAACATCTATGTTTATTGCTTGCCAGGCACTTTGACAGTTGTTGGGAATCACCCTTCTTCAGTGATTCTTACACATCACACCTGGATTTCTAGGGACTCAGGGGCCTGCAAGCTGACAATGGACTCTATTAGTCAGGGTTCTCCAGAGAAACAGAGCCAGTAGGGTATCTCTCTCCCTGTAGACAGTGATTTATAATAAAGAATTGGCTTCAAGATTATGGAGGTTGACAAGTCCCAAAATCTGCAGGGTGAGTTGGCAAACTGGAGCCCCAGGAGAGTCAATGGTTTAGTTCTAGGCCAAGTCCAAATTCTGGAAACTAGTAGAACAGATGGTGTCATTCCAGTCCCAAGGCCAGAAGGCTCAAGACCTGGGAGGGTCAATGTTTCAGTTCAAGTCTGAAGGCAGGAAGGGCAACTAGAGTCCTAGGCTGACAGCTGTGAGGCAGGAAGAATTCTTTCTCACTCAGGGGAGATCAGGTCCTTTGTTCTGTTCAGACTTTCAATTGATTGGGTGCAGTCCACTCACATTAGAGAGCAATTGGCTTTACTCAGTTAATTAATTTAAATACGATTTTTTTTTTAAGCATTATAGAGAGAGGACGAGACAGGGAGAGAGGCCCTCTATCCACTGGTTCACTCCCCAAATGGCTGCAATGGCTGGAGCTGGGACAATCCAAAGCAAGGAGCCAAGAACTTCTTCGGGATCTCCCACATGGGTACTGGGGCCCAAGCACTTGGGCCATCCTCCACTGTTTTCCCAGGCTATTAGGAGGGAGCAGGATTGGAAGAGAAGCAGCTGGGACATAAATTGGTGACCAAATGGGATGCCAGCGCTGCAGATGGAGGCTTAGCCTACTACACCACAGTGCCAGCCCCTTAAATGTGAATCTGATCCAGAAACATTCTCACTGAAAAACTCAGAATGATTTTTGATCAAATATCAGAGCACCCTGTGGCCTAGCTGAGTTAACCTAAAATTAACTACCATGGCCTCTAAATGTTGTTTCCCATATAATGTTTAATAAAAGATATTTCAAAGCAAATGTTCTGTTTTGCTTTCAAACAAAACTGGCAGTCTATAAGGCAATAATAAGCTAAAATTGGCTGACCTTGTACAGTTGGGGGATTTATTGATCCCTCCTAGTTACTGGACTGCTAATTCACTTACCCAAGAAATATCTGTTGAATGTCTGTTTTATGACTTGCAGGTTCTAGCAGGCATTTGACATCATGGCTTTTGTATTGGACTAACCCATCTGGGTAGCTGGCGTACAATAAACAGGGGTTATGGTAGAAAGAGCTCCCTAGTGCCTGGGCATTTATGAATCGAGGGACCTGGATTTGAATTCTGGCTCTGCCATCATTTAGCTTTGTGGCCTTGAACTAAAGAATGTCAACAGATACGTTTCACTCAGTGGGGCATGTTTTTCTCCCAAGTGTGCATCCCATTTGCTTGTTCTTTGCCCTTTCCAACTTTTCCATAATTAAAAGGCTGAACTGGTGTCCTTTTCCCCTTCATGTATTCTGCTTCCCATCTCTGTAAGCTGATTCCTGAGCACTAAACATCTGCTGGTTAGTGAGCACAGAGAATGACTCTCGACCTCTCCTCTGTCCCCTTGGAGGGGCTGGCCACACAGCATACACAACTCATTTCCACAAACACAACTCCTGCCAACGGCTCACATTTTATACAAATCCCTCCATGACTGCCTGGCCATCCTTCATGGAGTCTTGGCTGACCCGTGATCAACACAACACGACGGCAGAGTCGGGGACTAAAGGATGCACATGTGTGATGAAGAACTATTTAATTTGGGGCAAAATGGATCTTAAAAACACTGTATCCTGTTAGACGCAATACCAGACACTTACTATTGTTAATTTTTATTTTTTTTGATGTGAAATTACACACATGGAAATGCACAGACCAGAACTGTACAATTTTAACAAACGGTTTCACTCCCATGAGCCACATCTTTCCGTCATCCCAGCGCCCCACAAGAGTCACCCCACCTTCAGAAGAAAGCACAGCTTGGATTTTTGTTTCACTACAGCCTATGCTTGCCTGTTCTAGAACTTCAACTCAGTGGACCTATTCTGCATGCTCTGCCTTCTGTTGCTCAGCATAGTGTCTGCGGGACTCATCCGTGACGTGGTGTGTATGAGTAGTCCATGTCTTCTTACTGTGACACAACCTTATTGTTTGGTATTTAATTTAAATCTCCAGTTATTTTAATGCAAACTGCGTTTGATTACATTTTGTCTCTCAAAACTTTGAAGCATGTAAGTTAGAAATGCTAACATCTTTTGGCTACTGGTGCTCCTTCCTACTCTTACCTTGGAATACTTTCTGGGGTCTGTTGGTACAGATTTTTTTTTTTTTATTTGAAAAGCAGAGTTATAGAGAGAAAGAAGGAGAGATGGAGAGATCTTCCATCTGCTGGTTCACTCCCCAAATGGCTATAATGGCCAGGGCTGGGCCAGGCCAAAGTCAGGAGCCTGGAACTCCATCGGGTCTCCCACATCAGTGGCAGGGGTCCAAGCACTTGGGCCAGCATCCACTGCTTTTCCAGGTGCATTACTGAACCTGGATTGGAAGTGGAGCAGCCAGGACTTGAACTGGCACTCATATGGGATGTCAGCATCGCAGATAGCAGCTTAACCTGTTGTGTCACAACACCAGTCCTGGTACAGATCTGTATAATGGCTTTCTTTCTGTGCATCCACACACAAGTGTATGTTTCTTTGGAAAACATATAGGGTTGTCCCTCAGTACTCACAGGGGATTAGTTCCAGGTTCCTATGTGGATACCAGAATCTGTGGATGCTCAAGTTCCCTGTATGAAATGGAGTAGTGTTTGCATACAGCCTACATATATCCTCCCATATAATTATTTACTTAGAGAGAAAGAGAGGGAGGGAGAAATTCCATCTGCTGATGAACCCCCTAAATGCCTGCAAAGGGCCCAGCAGAAGGTCAAAGCTGGGAGCCTAGCTCTCTGATATGGGATGCAGACTTCCCAAGTGGCATCTTAACAGGCATCTCAACACTGGGCCAAATGCTCACCCTTGACACCTGCTCGTTGAAACAAAGCAAAAACACGTTAACAGAGGTCCTCCCCATCTGCGGTGGTGGCAGCAACTCAATTACTTGAGCCATCACCCCAGAATCTGCATTCGTAGGAAGCTGCAGTCAGGAGCCAGAGCATAGGGGGCTGGAGGCTGTGGCTGGTGGTGTGTCTCAAGCTGTTTGTCACACCAGCATCTCACATCCCAGCGCTGATTCAAGTCGCGACTGCTCTGCTTCTGCTCCAGCTCCTTGCTCATGCACTTGAGAAGCATTAGAAGACGGCCCTCACGTTTGGGCCCTTGTCAGCCATGTGGGAGATCCAGATGGAGTTCCTGGCTCCTGCCTTTGGCCTGACCTAGCCCCAGCCATTGCACCATTTAGGGAGCGAACCAGCAGAGAGAGAATCTCTCTTTATCTGTCTCTCCCTCACTCTCAGTCACTATGCCTTTCAAATAAAGAAATACACTTAAAAAAAAAAATAAATAAAGAGCCAGAGACAGGGAATGCACCCAGGCTTTGAATTCAAGCACTCTGACTCTGCTTTGGTACATGGGTGTCTGAATTGTTTTGCTGTTTTTTTTTTTTTTTTTTTTTTTTTAAGATTTATTTTATTTATTTGAAAGGCAGAGAGAGAGAGAGGGAGAGACAGAGAGAGAAAGGTCTTTCATCCACTGGTTCACTCCCTAAATGGCTGCTAAGGCTGGGGTTGGGCCAGGCCAAAGCCAGGAGCCAGGAGCTTCATCTGGGTCTCCCAGGTGGGTGCAGGGGCCAAAGTACTTGAGTCATCTCCCACTGCTATCCAAGGCACATTAGCAGGGAGCTGGATTGGAAGTGGAGCAGCCGGGACTCGAACCAGTGTTCCTATGAGATGCTGGCACTGCAGGAGGAGGCTTAGCCTTCTATGCCACAGCACCAGCCCCCTGAACTGTGTTTTAACTACCAGGTTAAACACCCACCCCTCCTATATATTTTATACATTAAAAAATATATACCCATTTATTTTTATTAATTTGAAAGGTAGAGAGAGGGAGATAAAGAAAGAAAGATCTTTTATCCACTGGTTTAGGCCCCAAATACTCACACTAGCCAGGGTTGGGCCAGGCTGAAACTGGGAGCTAGGAATTTAATCTGGTTCTCCCATGTGGGTGGCAGCCACCAGTGCTGAGTGAACATTGCTGGGAAGCTGGAATTGAGAGCTGGAATTCGGCCTTGAACCCAGGCACTTCAATTGGGATGCGGGCATCCCAAGTGGCATCTTAACCTCTGGGCCAATCATGCCCCTCCCCCGCCACATACTGTGAATGATCTCTAGATTACTTACTAATGCAGTGTAAGCAGTTGCTACAGTGCATTATTCGGGAGTAGTCACAAAGGTTGTCTGCATGTATTCGGTGCAGCCACAAATATTTTTCCAAATGTTTTCAATCTGTCGTTGACTCTGACAATACAAAACCCACAGATGGGGAGATCTATGTAATTGTATTTTTTTTTTTTAAAGAGCAGGTGTCAAGGGTGAGCATTCGGCACAGTGGTTGAGATGCTCATTAAGATGCTGCTTGTGTGTATGTGTGTGGGGGGGTATGGCAGCGCTGTGACATATCAGGTAAAGCTGCCGCCTGCAGTGCCCACATCCCATATGGGCGCCAGGCCCCTGCACCCACATGGGAGACCCAGAAGAAGCTCCTGGCTCCTGGCTTTGGATCAGCTCAGCTCTGGACATTGCGGTCAACTGGGGAGTGAACCAACAGACAGAAGACCTCTCTCTCTCTCTCTCTCTCTCTCTCTGCCTCTCATTCTCTCTCTGAATAACTCTGACTTTCAAATAAATAAATAAATAAATCTTAAAAAAAAAAAAAAACTTTGAAATGGTGGTCAGCCAAGGTGTGAATAATATTTTAGTTTGTATTGGACGCATCCCAGAAAGAATATTTTCACATATGATCACTAGCTAGTTGTGGTTTTTTTCACTGAAAAGGAACTTTTTTTTTTAAAGAAAAAATTTTTTTATTTGAAAGTCAGAGTTAGAGAGAGAAGAAGAGGCAGAGAGCAAGGCCTTCCATCCGCTGGTTCACTCCCCAGATGGGTGCAACGGCCGGAGCTGCGCCAATCCGAAGCCAGGTGCCAGGAGCTTCTCCTGGTCTCCTATGCAGCTGCAGGGGCTCAAGCACTTGGACCATCCTCCACTGCACTCCCAGGCCATAGCAGAGAGCTGGATCGGAAGTGGAGCAGCTGGGACTTGAACCGGTGCCCAAATAGGATGCCAATGCTTCAGGCCAGGGCTTTAATTTACTGGGCCACAGCGCTGGCCCCATGAAGAGGAACTTTCAACCTAACTTTTCTATTGGAATATTTCTCTTTTGCTTAATGGGTTTATAGGCGCTCATTCAGAAATACATTATTTGTCTTAGTGTTCTATTCATTGCAACTAAAAATAAGCAAGCAAGCAAACAAACAAAAATTTTGGGCTATTTTTGTAGTACATAAGTTTTAAACTATGCCAATATTTGGCAGATGGCTTTTGCTTTTTCTGTCCCTGTTTAAGACAGTCTACCTTACTCCAAGGTCAAAGGCACAGGATTTTTTTTGCCTCTGATATAATTTTTTGTTTATTTATTTATTTGAAAGTCAGAATGGCAGAAATAGAGAGAAGGAGAGAGAGAGAGAGAGAGAGAATCTTCTATCCTCTGGTTCACTTCCCAAATACCTGTAACAGTTAGGGCTGAGCCAGGCTGACGTCAAGAGCCGCGAAAACTCCATCTGGGTTTCCTGCGTGGGTGGAGGGACTGAAGTTCCTGAATCATCACTTGCTATACCCCAGGGTATGCATTAGCAGGAAGCTGGATCAGCAGCAGAGGGAGGACTTGACCCCAGGCACTCTGACATGGCATGTGGTATCCAATGCAGTGGCTTAACCTACTGTGCCACAAAGCCTGCTTCTCCACCTGATAATTTTATAGCTGTGAGTTGATTTTAATGTGCTGCAGGGCATTCTGATAAATAAGACAATTCCAAATAAGACCTATCACTTTAAGCAATTGAATTTATCCATTGTACCTTTTTTTTTTTTTTTTTTTTTGACAGGCAGAGTGGACAGTGAGAGAGAGACAGAGAGAAAGGTCTTCGCAGGAGCCAGGTGCTTCTCCTGGTCTCCCATGGGGTGCAGGGCCCAAGCACTTGGGCCATCCTCCACTGCACTCCCTGGCCACAGCAGAGAGCTGGCCTGGAAGAGGGGCAACCGGGACAGGATCGGTGCCCCGACCGGGACTAGAACCCGGTGTGCCAGCGCCGCAAGGTGGAGGATTAGCCTAGTGAGCCGCGGCGCCGGCCCATTGTACCTTTTAACCCATATCCTGGTTGGGTATGGGAGCTAAACAACCAGTATGAAATGGGCTAGTTTGTGTTCCTTTGAAAAACCTACCTTAAATTCTGGTCAGGAAAATAATTAGTGGGCAGACTTTAGCCCAGCAGTTAGGATGCCGGGTAAGATGCCCGTGCCCCGTATCAGAATACCTGGGTTTGAGTCCCTGCTCTAGCTCCTGTCTCTGGCTTCCTGCTAACGCACACCCTGGGGGCAGCAGGTGGTGGCTCAAGTAACTGAGTTCCTGCCACCGATGTGGAAGACCTGGATGGAGTTTCTTGGCTTTGGCTCTCGCCCAAGCACTTGGGCCATCCTCCACTTCCTCCCCGGGCCACAGCAGAGAGCTGCACTGGAAGAGGAGCAATTGGGACTAGAACCCGGCACCCATATGGGATACCGGCGCCGCAGGCAGAGGATTAACCAAGTGAGCCACGGCGCTTGCTTTTCTTTCTCTCTTTCTCTCATTAGAAAAGATAACGATATCACCCAGCAAGTATCTTTATGTGCCTTTGTGCCACAGGCATCCAGACGCACAGGAAGGTGGTCAGAGCCCCGTGCGCGCGCAGAGGCTTGTGGGAAGGCAGACACAAAGCAGGCCGCTCCAAGCGTGTTCGGAACCGAGGCTATGTGTTGTGTAGGCTGCCGCTGTACATCCACGTCACTGAGGTGAAACTGCCCTTGGGGATTTAAACAGAATGGCCCTTCCATCCCATGTCCTGAAGGCAGTGCAGTGACATTCCGGGATGGCCTTGGCTTCCTCGGGGCCTTGTCACCACAGGCTCTGGGTGTCTGCCTCCTCGACAGTGTCGCCTGCAGCTTGTTCTGCTGTCCTGGCCTGGGGAGCCTGGATCATGCGCCTCCGTCTCCCTTCCAGTCGGTCTCGCTCGGGCTCCTGTTGCTGAGCCTCCCACGAGGCCCTGGGGTGACGGGCGTGTGCGTGCGTCCTTTCCAGGCAGCACACCTGTAGCTTTCCAGCCAGCTGGTGTCCGTCGCACTTTCCCTGTCCTCTTTCTCTGTGGGCTCCAGGGGCCTGAGCCGTCCACACAGCCATCTTGGAGATGGCAGCCAATGAGAGCCCAAGTACCCGGGCTCCCGCCACCCCTGGTAGACCAGAATGGGGTTCCCGGCTCCTGGCTTCTGCTTGGCGCAGCCCTGGCCGTTGTGTCCATTTTGGGGAGCGAATCAGTGGATGGAAGATGGATCCCTCTCCCTTTCAAATTTATCTATTGGAATAAATCTTAATAAAAACTGGCAGAGGAGTCATAATTTCGGTCTTTTGGTTTCTCTCTGTAAGCCGAAGAGGCCGGAGTGCGGGTGGATTTTCCCTTTGAAAAGAACTACGCTACCCTTTCTGTTAGCAGACAGGGGCAGCCATACTCAAGTTACTCAAGTTCGGGGCTTAAGTAACCTTCCCCCCAGCAGAGGAATGTAACCGTGGAAGCTGAGCAGTGTGCCTGGTCAGTGAGGAAGCAGCGCTGAAGATGGGGGTTGAGGTCGGAGGGAAGAGCAGTTGTCAACCAGGGGACAGGTGGGCTGGGAGGAGTGGGCTTGGAGAGCAAGTGCCCTAGACAGAGCAAGCAGCACACGCAAAGGCCCCGAGCAGACGAGAACAAGGCTTATTCAAGAAGGTAAGAGAAGACAGTAGGAATGAAGACACTGGGGCAACAAAATAGGGGTCGGGGAGATTTTCTCTTCAGGGAAATGGCAGAACATTTAAGCATGCTTTTTATTTATTTATTTATTTATTTATTTGACAGGTAGAATTATAGACAGTGAGAGAGAGACAGAGAGAAAGGTCTTCCTTCCATTGGTTCACCCCCCAAATGGCCGCAACAGCTGGAACTGTGTCGATCGGAAGCCAGGAGCCAGGTGCTTCCTCCTGGTCTCCCATGCGGGTGCAGGGCCCAACCACTTGGGCCATCCTCCACTGCATTCCTGGGCCACAGCAGAGAGCTGGACTGGACGAGGAGCAACCAGGACTCTAACCGGTGCCCATATGGGATGCCAGTGCCGCAGGCGGAGGATTAACCTAGTGCGCCATGGCGTCGGTCTCCTAAGCGTGCTTTGAGATGATGAGACTTCACAAGCTCTAGATGGTTATAATGGTTAAAAAAGAAAAAAAGAAGGCCAGCGCCGTGGCTCAACAGGCTAATCCTCTACCTTGCGGCGCCGGCACACCAGGTTCTAGTCCCGGTTGGGGCTTCGGATTCTGTCCCGGTTGCCCCTCTTCCAGGCCAGCTCTCTGCTGTGGCCCGGGAAGGCAGTGGAGGATGGCCCAAGTGCTTGGGCCCTGCACCCCATGGGAGACCAGGAGAAGCACCTGGCTCCTGCCATCGGATTGGCGCGGTGCGCCGGCCGCAGCGTGCCAACCGCGGCGGCCATTGGAGGGTGAACCAATGGCAAAAGGAAGACCTTTCTCTCTGTCTCTCTCTCACTGTCCACTCTGTCTGTCAAAAAAAAAAAAAAAAAAAAAAAAAAAAAAAAAAAAAAAAAAAAAAAAGAAAGAAAAAGAAGGAAGGAAGGAAGGAAAGAAAAGAACAAGTCTCGTCAAGGAAATACAGAACTTGGAATGCCAGGACATTACTGCTGGAAATGGAAGGTGGCACAGCCATTCTAGAGGTCAGTAACCAGGTTCTTCCAAATGCTAAGCACTGAATTAGCATATGACTGAGCCAAACTCTAAATCTGTGTACTTAGCCCAAAGAATTAAACATTGGGATTCAAACTCTGGTATGCAATTGCTCACAGCAGCACTATTCATAATTGCCAAAAGGTGGAAACCACCCAAAAGTCTACAAACTGATGGAATGGATGGATGGGATGGATGAACAACTGTGATGTGTCACACAACCGAGTGGTATTCAGCCACCAGAAGGAAACAGGTACTGATACATGCTACAACACGAGTGGATCTCAAAAATGTTATGCTGGGGCTGGTGTTGTGCTGTAGTAAGTTGGGATGCCGCCTGCAGTGCCAACATCCCATATGGGCTCAAGTGCCAGCTCAAGTGCTGGCTGTCTAACTTCCAATCCAGCTCCCTGCTCAAGCACCTGGGAAACCAGAGGAAGATGGCCTGAGTGCTTGGATCCTTTCACCCACATGGGAGATGAGGCTCCTGGCTCTTGGCTTTGGCCTGGCCCAGCCCCAGCCACTGTGGCCATTTAAAAGTGGAACAGCAGATGGAAGATCTCGCTCTCTCTCTCTTTAACTCTGCCTTTCAAATAAATGAAATGCATCTTTAAAAAAATTTTAAAAATTATGCTAAGAAGTCAGACACAAAAGCTCATGTATTTCTTTCCACAAAATGCCCAGATTAGGTAAATCTACAGAGACAGAAAGTATATTGAGGAAGTATATTGGTGTTCGGCAGGGGCTGGGGTAGGGGTCAAGAGAGGGATGACTGCTTGGTAAGGAGGGAGTTTCCCTTGGGGGTAGTGAAAATGTTCAAGAACTAGGTGGAGGTGATGGTTATATAACACCTTGAAAGCATTCAATGCCACTGAGCTGGGCACTGCAAAATGGTTAACTTTATGTTACGTGACTTACGGTACTTACCGGCACAGTAGTGGGGAACTTGGGAAGAAAAAAGGTTACTGTGACCTCCAGGTAAAGAATGAATTGGAGGAGATAAAAATGGAGCTGGAGAAGAGAGGCAACTGCAGCAGTCCAGGGTGAGCATGACCGCAGCTCGTGTGGGGCAGACGGTGGGATTTCTGGTGCTGGGGCTGCCCTGGGAACACCCATGTGCAGAAGCACCCAGGCACCTGCAAAGCGGGTCAGACATTTAGGAAAAAGAAAGAGGGTGCAGGAGGTAGGTGTGCGGACTGGGAGGGGGCCATGTCTACAGCTTCCGGCTAAAGTCACAGCACAGGAGCAGCTCAGTGAGGCAGGGTGGGCAGCAATGGGACGGACTGAGGAAATATCAAAGACAGAGAGACGTAAGGGGAAAACAAGGAAGCTCTGTGATTTTTAGGAAAGGGGCTGAGTGTGCTCCAAGAGAAAGAAGTCCTGGCTGGGGAGGTGGACCCAGGGCATGAATATTTGATGCAGCTGGATCCACAGTGCATGGGCCGGCTCTAGAAGGTACCTCGGAGACAGGAGAGAAGAGTGCTTTTGATGGGAAGGAAATAAGTGGGCGACTCTACCCAAACGTGAAGCTAAGGGCGGCCGTGGACAGGCTGCAGCAGGCAGAGAACAGGGCAAGAGAATGTGTGCAAGTTTTGAACAGATTTTAAAGAGAATGTGCTAGAGAATCAACTGGGTCTGGGTAAAAGATTGCCACGGAATCCCGAAAGTCAAGAACATACCTTTGTATGAAGCCAAGCTTCTTGTTATGTAATTTTTTTTTTTTTTCTAAAAGCACCAGGCCAAAGTAAGAACTAAGGCAATAATCCTGGTGGGTATATTATTACATAAGATATTTTAATCAAGCTGTACCCAAAATAGAAAGGGACTAGTGTGAAAGAAATACAAGTCCTCTTATAAGAGGTAGGATTTGAAAGCCTTCTGTAAGTAAGCTTCTCCTTCAAGACAAATACAAATAGAAACCACACTGGATAGATGGCCAGACATTTATGTTAGCTGAAAGGAATTATTTCATACTGAGATGTCTGTATATAAACTATCATAATAAAATACTAAAGGCCTATATTGTGAAACTATGCTTTAGGAAGTTATTGAGTCATAAAGCTGTTTTATTCCAGGGATAACAAAAACTCCCAAATGGTTACATTGTACCAAAAGTAAGTACGATATACTAAAAATCTGCTGTACTAATTAATTAAGTCTAGTGCTGGAGAAATCAACTGGCTTATTAACTGCTAGAAATACTATATATTATTATAGCCGGTAACTAGTAAGGACTGCGGTTGATATTCAAGAAATGTAATTTTTCTGATAAACATTAAGGCCCAAGTGTGGTGCCATGAGCATTACAAAGAGGACTAGGAAACAGTGCTAGCCCTAAGAAGGCCAAAGTTTAGTTGAGGCCAGAAATCAATTCCTATGAAGATGCAACTAACATCAACAAGACCAACTGGAAGCCCATGACTGGTGCAGGAGTTAAGAGTCTTAGAGGATTTGAACGGTCAGAGCTCATTTTTGTTAGGAGCAGCAGCGCGTAAATGGGCTTTTTTTGGACATGGAAGTTTGAATTTACAGGTGCTACTGTGAGGTGACTATTTCTATTTTTGATTTATTTATTGTGAAAGGCAGAGTTACAGATAAAGAGAGAGAGGTCTTCCATCTGCTGGCTCACTCCCCAAATGACCACAATGGACAGAGCTGGGCCAATCTGAAGCCAGGAGCTTCTTCTGGCTCTCCTATGCAGCTGCAGGGGCTCAAAGACTTGGGCCATCTTCTACTGCTTTCAGTACAGGCTGTATTAAAGAGCTGGCTATATCAGAGAGCTGCATCAGAAGTCAAGAAGCCGGGACTTGAACCGGCTCCCATGTGGGATGCCGGCACTGCTGGTGGCTTTACCCACTATGCCACAGCGCCGGCCCAAGGGCCCCATTTTCTTACCTCTTCACTCTCATTACACCCAGCATCCCATTACGGGCCAGTGCTCTAACGCTTTCCTAGCTTAGGCCCACAGCACCTTCAATTCCCTCTGCCTGAAACGTTAGCCTCACTCACTGTTCCCTTGCCCCAACTGGTTTTCCTTGCTCCTTAGGTAATAACGTTAATGTCACCCTCAGGGACTTTCCCTGGGCATTGAATTTAAAGTACATCCCTTTCTTGCCTATACCACCTTCTTTTGCCTTCATAGCAAATAACCCTATTTGAAATTGAGTTTATGACTTTTGTATTGGTTCGTTTCATGTCTTTATTGGATGCTTGCAAAACAGATACTAAAAAGCCAATTCAAATAGTCTTGGATAATGAGGGATTTTTATTATCTTAAATAAATGGACACTCCGAGGCAGGAGGGGATTCAGAGCTGGCTGAGCCAGCAGTTCAGGACGTGCTGCTCCTTCATTCTCCCCACTGCACCAGTGTTATCCGAAAGCTGCTGACATTAGTAAAAGCAAGTTGGGAAGGATGTTAGCTGCTGACTTCCTCACATTTATTGGGAGACACAAAGTCCTTTCCGTCAGATTGAACCGAATGAGATTCTGTGTTCTCCCCTATCACCAGGAAGAATGTTTACACTGGTTGCCTTGAGTCTGAGCTTCTGAACAAATACGCTTATCAAGGGACTAACCCAGCCCTATGACTTCAGTCTGCTAGTGGATCACAAGACTACTCCACCCTGGAGGAACAGTAGGGTAAACACTGAGGAGCCAACACTGTGATCCATTCAGGAAGGGAAAGGGTCCTATCTGTTTAATTCATTCCTGTAGGCTCAGCTCCTAGCACATTGCCTGACACGGGGTAGGAGCTCAATTAATATCTGCTGAATAAAGAAATGGAAAAGAGAATCGAGGAACCACTTTGGAGGTACATAGAAGGCTTGCAAACAGTCACGCGCTCACACACGCACACAAAAGGACAACCGGGGAAGGCATCCTGGCAGAGCAAATTAAGCCGCTTCTTGGGAGGTCTGCCTCCCATTTGGGAGTGCAGGTCCTGGTTACCCTGCTTCCTAGCCAGTTTCCTACTAATGCGCCTTAAGAGGCAGGGGTTGATGGCTAAAGTGAACCCACGTGGAGTTCAGGGTTCCTGGCTTCAGTGTGGCCCTGGTCCTGGTTATTGCAGGCATTTGGGGAATGAACCAGCAGGTGGAAGATCTCTCTCTGCCTTTCAAAAGGATGAAAATAAATAATTAAAAGTTTTGAAAAAAGGGATAGATGAGTTCAAGTGATACTGTTTAGTCAAGGACTTTGGACTTGGTGGTTGTCCAGATGTGAACAAAGAGGGAGAGGAAGAATTCTAAGAGTTTTGATTCTGGACTTGGAACTTGGACGTCCTTGCTTTCAGTCCAGAGCTCAGGCCTGTGTCAAGCAGTGAGAGAAGTGACAAAGTGGCAGAGGTCAACACTTTGAACATCTTAACTTAAGGCACATCTTCACAGAGGGGAGGTACTATCCACAAAGGGTTGAAATGGGTTCTTGGGGAAGAAAATCAGGTATTATAGTGGTTTGCAGTTTTCTAAGAACAACCCTATCAAAATTTTATCCCCCAGTACTTAACTTCTTTTGTTAGGGATAATTTAGAAGAAATTAATCTTTTGTCCCTAGGGAGAGGGAGCAATAATGAATGAAAATCGAGAGGGATGAGGGGAGGAAGAGTCCTACTGAACAATTTAGGACTGACCAGGGTGGTTGGAGGAAGATAAGAAAAAGCTCAAAACCTAAATTGGGTGTAACTATTATAATACAGTTACACATGCTAGACATAAAAAAAAAATTGTTCCATCTAAGATTCTTTTTAACTGAAAAAAAAAATTCTTAAAATGGTTTTATATCTTAGCCAGGAAAATCACCACTCCTTTGTCCGGAAACAGACCAGAAAGGACATAGCTGAGCCTGGCTTGGTATGTTTTAAGAAAATGATTGTTTGATCAGATATACAGCATCAGAGCTGTGTGCTACCGGGGGAAACTCAGATGAACTGATTTTCCAGAACATACCTGAGTAAATCTGATGAGGGTGTTCAAAGGAATATGTTAATGAGGTTTAGTCTGAGTATTCAAATTAAGTCAACAAGTAGACAAAGAAAAAATGCCATACTCTCCAAAATTTCTAAAACAATCTGAAAAGCAGATGCACATACATCCCAAGGACTGGTAAGAGTATGAATCCTAGGGCTGGTGCTGTGGCCTAGTGGGTAAAGCTGCTGTCTGCAGTGCTGGCATCCCATATGGTCACCAGTTTGAGACCCGGCTACTCCACTTCTGATCCAGCTCTCTGCTGTGGCCTGGGAAAGCAGTAGAAGATGGCCCAAGTTCTTGGGTCCCTGCACCCTGTGGGAGACCTGGAAGAAGCTCCTGGCTCCTGATTGTTCCAGGTCTGACTGTTGCGGCCATTTGGGGCTGAACCAGCACATGGAAGATTGCTCTCTCTCTGCCTCTGGCTCTGCCTCTCTGTAACTCTGCCTTTCAAATAAACAAATCACAAAGAATGCCAGTTTGAGCGCTGGCTGCTCTGCTTCTAAAAAAAAAAAAAAAGAGTATGAATCCTGTTTTCTTTGGATCACAAATAGGAAGTTTTCTTTTCTAGCTACATAAAGTAGCGAGTACCTGCAGCTTTTTTTTTTTTTTTTTTTAGTAAATATAAATTTCCAAAGTACAGTTTATGGATTACAATGGCTCCCTCCCCCCCATAATTTCCCTCCCACTCACACCCCTCCCATCTCCCGCTCCCTCTCCCATTCCTACCTGCAGCTCTTAATTCTTCCCAGCACTGACGAGCAGGGTTGAATGCAGGCGTCAGGAAGACTTGAGAACCAGGACGCACTGAAGGACCCTTATTAGGATTTCAGAGAAAACTGAAGTTCAGGATCAGAATCTTACCACAAAAGACACGAAACACATTTCTGTTACTGTGTTTGCATAGATTGTTCATACAAGGATTCTTCAAAAAGTCTGTGGAAAATGGAAACAAAACATAAGTTTATTTTGGTGCAAATAATTTTGAAATCCATGTATACTAAGGGTCTTTGAAAATTTCATGAAAACACGTATTAGGAAAAAACTATGAATTTCAAATTTTTTTGCACCTAAATAAATCTACTTATTTATTAAAACACCTTATTTATTTACTTAGCTGAGACAGAGTGATAGAGATTCCAGCCATTGGTTTGATCCCTAAGTGCCTGCACTGGCCTGAGGAAGCCAAGAGCTGGGAACTAACTCCAAGTCTCCCACACGGGTGGCACAGACCCCATTACTTGAGCCACAGGATATGCACTGGCAGTCTCTCTCTCTGTGCCTCTCTTTCTCTCTCTGTGTAACTCTGACTTTCAAATAAATAAATAAATCTTAAAATAAAAAGTTACAAACCCAGGGGCTCCAGTCTGGAATGGGAGTACGCCAACCAGTGTTTTAACCACTAGGCTAAACAGCCACATGTAAACTTATCTTTTAAGTCCATTTTCCATAAACTTTTAAATGTACCCTTGTTTTTCATATGGGTGCCAGTTCATGTCCTGGCTGCTTCACTTTCAATCCAGCTCTGGCCATTTTGGACATTGGGAAGTGAACCAGCAGATGGAAGACCTCTCTCTGTCTTTGTCTTTCCCTCTTTCTCTGTAATTCTGCCTCTCAAATAAATATTTTTTTTAAAAGAAAAACTAGGATTCCATAAAGAAGTTTACTCTTCTTGAAATAGAAAACTCATTCACTCTTTCCAGCAGTTAGAGAATAACCATTTTTTATTATTATTACTTTTTTACAAAGACTTATTTATTTGAAAAGGAAAGTTAGAGAGAGAGAAAGAGAGAGAGAGAGAGAGAGAGATATATCTTCCATCTGCTGGCTCACTCCCCAAATGGCTGCAGGCAGTGGCTTTACCCACTACGCCACAGCACTGGCCGCGAGAAAAACCATTTATTATTAATGATACAGATTTAGATGCTCAGGAAGGAGGAATTCTGTATTTTCAAATGTTAGCTTTCTATTTTATCCAGTTATATCCTTGAATCTCTTTGCATGTTTGAGATGATCAAAAAGTCCCTGAAGTTGACTGCCGCACGGGAGGAGGGCCTACTTTCAGTTTGCCAACTGCCCTGCTGGGTGACCAAGGGAACGGAACCTGCCTTGAGGCACAAGCGGCACACGAACAAACCATGGCAGCCACTCGAACTGTCCATCGCATACAGTTTATTTCACTAGACTGCAATTTTATACAGAGTATGAAGGGGTTTCCTGATAGCACATATATACGTGCCTTTCTGGTCTGCTTAAGAACCACATTTTTACATTATATTGTGATACCCTAGCATTAAAACATTATTCCACGGGTTTTTCCCAACTACATATAAACGGAGATTTACCACACACACGGTGCAAGAATGTCTTTATAACATATTTGAATCACAAAATGTGAATCTAAAATACATCACTGTAATTAGAACACTACTGAAATATTACAATGCCCCATGTTCTAGTAGCCAGACTGGATTAATCCCTGTATAGACCATAAAGCAGTTTGGTGGGTAACTTCGTAGAGAACCGGCAGCAGCTTTTAACTAAGACTTCAAATGAAATCTTTAAGAACAAAATTTCACAATTTTAAAAACTTCTTTGCTTATGTATTTAATTCTCAGAGACACAATGGGACATTTACGATTTTATAAAGTCTCTAAATAAGGAGAATAAACCCACCCCTTCCTTAGTGGAGAGGCTGGAGCTGACATGTTAGGTTTCGTAGAAACCTAAGAATAGCATTGTCAGGGGAGTGGAAATGAATTATAAAGAAACAAACTTTTTCTTAAAACATCTTCTCAGCCCCTCCCCCACCACACACAAAGAATACTGCATTACAAATAAAGATTTTTTTTTTCCCAATGAAATGATGTAAACAAGTCAGAGAGGAAGATTCTTCATTTTCCCATTCTTCGGAGTAGGGCAATGGGCTGATTATCAGTTAAATAAGAGGACTTCTTGATCAAGGAACCACTTCATGACACACACACAGCAGCTCGGGATAACTGCTGAGAATGTCTCTTGTGTTTCCTTTCTGTTCCCCCAAAGTTTGAGAATGTTTGAAAGTTCAATAAATAGTAGAAAAATAATCCTTTTCTTAGAAATTTTGAGATGCATCACTTAGAGCTTAACATACGTTCCGTACAGCCCCGTGGTATCCAGGTACTGCCAAGATACAGAGCGCGCACTGGCTGTACCCGGGTGTGCTGCGTTCCCGGTCTCCGCTCGGGCAGATTTCTCTCTTCCAGTTAAGGACAGCCAAGTGTTTCTGGCTCCTTGGAACATTCCTCTGGCTCAGCTTGACTCACAGGTTTTGTCTGTTTGGAGGTTGGCCTTGCGCTCCATTCCTCAGGCTTATTTCCCCTCCATCCCAGGTCAGCTTCACATCTTCACAAATGTGACCTTGCTGTGGTCTCTCTTGCTTTTAAACATGTCAACAGGCAGGAAGTGAGTTCAACCACTCTGGACAGTGCGCAAACACATGGAGTCTCTCGCTGTGAGTTTATGTTGGCTCTTTCTTTCCAGAATGCTCTGTGTTTCTTAGATCCCTTCTTCTCATGGAGGCGCGGGAGTCGTTAGCATTCTGCGTCGACAGTGTGCACGGTCACGGCTGCCTGTAAGTGGTGGCTGTGATGGAGCGTGGGGTGGTGCGGGCGGTAGTGGTGGAACTTGTGACTCAGTAGGGCAGCAGTCTGAGGCGGGGTGTCCAGGTCTAAGTCCTCGTCGTGGTTTCCCACGTCGACCCCGGCAGACAAGGGGTCGTTGTTGCATGGAGGGTTCTCACTGTCTTCCTGGGGGCTCATGGTGCTGTAACCTAGAAAAGGAACAAGACAAGCCACTGAGAGCTTCAAGGTGCAGAGAGATTTCACTTCAAGGTTCTAGGGCACTGGGAGGGAGGCACATCCTTGTCGTACAGAGGTGCGAACACGGGCAGACTGGCTGCAGGTGTCCAGGTAACTTATTTTTACTTGTTTATTTTTAAATACTTATTTATTTGAAAGGCAGAGATACAGCAAGAGAGAGGGTCAGAGAAAGAGAAAGAAAAAGAGAGAGAGAGAGAGAGAGAGATCTTCCATCCACTGGTTCACTCCCCAAATTGCTGCAATGGCTGGGGCTGGGCCAGGCCAAAGCCAGGAGCAGGAGCTCTCTCTGGGTCTCCCACGTGGGTGCAGGGCCTAAGTACTTGGGCCATCTTCTACTGCCTTCCCTGGCACATTAGCAGGGAGCTGGATAGGAAGTGGAGCAGCTGGGACTTGAACTGCTGCCCATGAGATGCCAGCATTGCAGGCAGAGGCGTAACCTTCTACGCCACAGTGCAGGCCCTGAGGTAACTTATTGTTAAAGAGATCTAGAGTTAATTGGCTTACTCCAACCATAAAACAACTACATAATAATACATAATAATTTTAAACAATAGGAAATATGTAGGAGAAAAATAAACAAGAACTCTCACCTCAAATCCCTAAATTAACAAACCAAACATTAAAAAAGATCCAAAGAGGACAGATCGGTTGGGGGCTGGAGGGGAAAGTCAGGATTCAAAGTGCCTGAATGTGATGCCACAGTAACAATAAAACAACTGTCACTGTTGCCTGCACACCTGCTCCATGACAGGTGCTTCTGCCAGTTAATTCTTGCACACCAATAAGGCATGCATTTTAATACCCATTTTATAAGTGAGGGAAATGATGATCAGAGAGGTTAAGGAATTTGCCCAAAATCCTCAGACCTAATCAAACACAAGCTACAGATATACTCACAGCAACTGGCAGAGGAATCAACCATTCTCTGTGTAAGCTAGCTCACCATATTTAAAGATTAATTTCTTTTGGTATTCTAAGTAATACACGTTTCAAAAGAAAATACCCTTGTTGATCAAAGGATTCCATTCCAAGAACCTTGGCATGCTTTTAAATATTGCAAAAATCTCCTTTAAACATTTTGAGAAGTGACAGCTCATTAATATTTTCACTGCATCTACAGTTAGCATCAATCAGCCCTTACCCGTGGGTAGTGCTAGTCACATGTGTGGCTTCAAAACTGATGTGTGTGCACACAACCAAGCAGGAGTAGCTGGTTTAAAAATGTATGCCCTGTGCAAAAATCAGAAAGATCATTCTCCGTCGTTGATGAAACAGTATTCAAATGACAGAATTATCCAACAGTCCAATTCAACAATATTTATTGGGAATCTACTATGTACAAGTCACTGATTGGGCAACTGGCTGGAAGAGATATGGAGATGAAAACCTGGTGTTGTGCAAACTCAAAAGGTGGTGTTGACAGATAAAACAAGGCACACCTAGGTCATTCAATCATTCATTTATTGACAACCATGATGGGCTGGTGAGAGAGATGACAAAACATGAATAAGAGATGTCTCCTTTCCTTAATGATTTTACAGTTGAGCATGAGACAGGTGTCTAAAAGCTACTCTTCTGCTAATGCAGCTACTGGTGAGCACCATACTTGAAATCCCAATTTCAATTCTGGCTCAGGGGATGAGGAAGCTTCATTGAAGAACTCCTATTTCAGTTGGACTTAGGTGGATGAGTAGGACTGTGATGAAAAGAAATGAGCAAAGGGCCCCAGAGGTAGGACAGGCCATTTGTGTGCTGTGTGACTTGGATGAGTGCCTGCAGGAGCTGGAGCACAGGGCATGGGAAGGCAGGGGGGTAGGTTACAGTCAGATCAGAAGGCTCAGGGCAAAGAACTGAGAATGAAGAGACAACACACGACCAAGCAGATGCACGATCATTGCTGTGTTGAGTTCTGGTGGCAGTTAGGAGGTTATTGCAACAGCCAAGATGAGAGATGAAGAACTGAAACTAGAGGAGTGGGTCTGGACTGATCCGACAGCTCTCTGAAGGCTGGAAGGAAGAGAGGTCGGCGAGCAATCAGCTGTGGGTGACTAAGGGCAGTGAGGGATGGGTAAAGGTCACTAAGACTTTAAATCAGGATGGTGAGGAAGACAGGGAGAGGCAGAGACCAGGTCTTAGGAAAGAACATGGATTTTGTTTCTGAACATCTTAACCTGGTAAATCTGTGGGTCACACACGTGGAGATCTCAGGGGCATTACCTGCCATCAGTACAGAGGAGGGAGCGTTCACTGACACAGGTGTCTCCTATTTCTGAGCCCTTCTAGGACTGAGGCAGGTGCCAGAGTAGAGGCTGAACAGAAAGGAAAAAGGGTAAGCTGAGGCCTCAGCTCCCGAGAAGTCCACGGTCCAGAAGAGGACACACACATATGCTAAGACAAAGGCATGGAGAAAGGAATTCCAGCCAACGAACTTGACCTAGATCCATGAGGGTCTTGGCACATGCAAAGGTACAGCAGCCCGACAGGCTCTTTATGGGTCTTGGGGCTGGGTGGAAGGTTTGGTTTGTGCACAGAGAAGTGGAAGATGCCGCTGGGCAGGTGGGCTGAGGCCCGACTGCAAAGGCAGGTCAAAGCTCTGAGCGAGGGTTTCCTAACGGGTGGTGAGCGGGTGGCAATGAGGAGACTGGCTCAGAGGATAAGAAGCTCAGAGGGCAGTGCGAGCTCCAGGAGATGGCGAGGACCTGAAATGGGACAGAGACAATGTTTGGAAATGGAGCAAGAAGCTGCCTTCAGGAGCCTGCTGAGTGCAGAGGAAGCTGGATTTGGTGACCAAATGGACTTGCCTGGGCAAGATACAGGGCGTTGCGTAAGATGAAGGTTGCTAGGGTCAGAGGCTGGGCAAACAGCGATTCCTTCACCCACAACTCAGAGACCAGGAGCCAGAACACACGTCACACCCTCTCAGCTTTGGCAGCGCTGAGTCTTGTGTGTAGGACCAGATAGGAAGTTCTAAAGCCTCAGGGACAAAGCACTTCATGCTACACATGTGAACGACTGAGTAGAATCCTCAACTCAGTGTCTACGTTGATGACTCAAAACCCTCCTGGCTGGCCTGCCACCTGTGCTGAGCGCAAGCACCCGCAGGAGCTGGTAGTTCATTCCTGGCGTTACTGGTGACGGCCTTCTGCTTGGCTCCCTCCCCCATCCCATCTTGCTATAGTGCTTTGTGCTTCAGTCTGAAGGCCTTCTCTGGGAAGCCTTCCCAACCAAACACACGGGGTCTCGAGCGCTCTTTCTGTACATTTATATGACATTGGGTATACTTCTCGGTCTTCAATTTTGCCATCTAATAAAAATATAGAGTCCATTAGCTATTTCTTTCTTAAAACACAGGGATTTATTTAAGTCCATGCCTTACACAAAGCAGGTACTGAAAACAAAAATAAATCCTCACCCACCCCAATACTGTATTTCCAAAATGATGATATGAGTGAGTTTTAGTTATCTGTGGCTGTACGTCTTAGACACTCACCAGTCTCATCATCACCAGCACACACACTAGGCTGGCTCTGCCCAGCAGTTCTGATAATCCTATGATGCTATGAACCCAGTTGGACACAGGCCCTAGACCACATCCAGGTTGGTAGGGAGGGTATGGAGCTGACTCTAAGGCAACTTGGAGACCACCCCACTTCTTTCCTTTAAAAAATTTATTTATTTATTTGAAAGGCAGAGTGACAGAAAGACAGCTTCCATGTACTGGTTCACTCCCCAGATGGCCCAGGCTGAAGCCAGGAGCCAGGATCTCCAACCAGGTCGGTAGCAGGGACCCAAATACTTGGACCACTTTCTGCTGCTTTCCCAGGTGAATTAGTAGGGAGCTGGATTGAAAGCAGAGCAGCTGGGACTCAAACTGGTGCTTCAATTTGGGATGCTGCTGTCGCAAGCAGCTGGTTAATCTGTTTTCACCACATGCTGCTCCATTTCTTTTTGTTCTTGCTGTCTGATGAGAACCCCAGCAGAGGTTGTTCCCAAGTAAAGTCTTCACACCAGGACCATTCCCTTTAACTTCCTCCCTAGAATACTACTGTCCAAACTCCTGTAACTTCCTCTTGTTTTCTCACTCAATAAATTGTTTGCTCAGTGCCAGGAGCGAGGAGTACAGACGGACAATACACCTGCTTCATGAGGAGGAAGCACAACTTACAACACAAAGGATATTATTTGGGACCACTTTTAAAAGCAACATTTCTTCATTAGTCAAAGGCATATATAGGAAAGTGTCTGTAAAGCTCATGTGAGAAACAGGCTTCAGGGAAGAGGCCAGGAATCCATAAAACAGAAAACCAGGATTCTGGGGCCGGCGCTGTGGTGTAGTGGGTAAAGATGCCATCTGCGGGGCAGGCATCCCATGTGGGAACTGGTTTGGGCCCTGGCCTCTCCACTTTGGATCCAGCTCCCTGCTAATGCACCTGGGAAAGCAGTGGAAGATGGCCCTGTACCCATGTGGGAGACCCAGATGAAGCTCCTGGCTTAGGACTGGCCTGGCTGTTGCAGCCATCTGGGGAATGAACCAGCCGATGGAAGGTCTATCTCTGTCTCTCTCTACCTTTCAAATAAATAAATAAATCTTTAAAAAAAAAAAAAAAAGCCAGGATTCCACATCTGCTCTTGGTCACGGTATCTGCTCACATATTTATTTGACGGTTCCTAAGAAACCTCTCTCCACTGTAATAAATGGGAGATCCCTCTGGGGACTCATTCACCATCTGGTGGCCACAGACAGTAACTGCAGGGGAATATAGGCGCAACCAGAAAAAGGCCTGGTGGTGTAGCATGTAGCTTTTGTGCAGGTTTCCCAGGTTCAGCAAGTGTCTTTTAAGTATTTTGGAATTCACCAGGAACTAGAGAAAAACTCCCCTTTTCAAAAAAAAAAAATTTGTTCAATATATCTTTGCATAAATTTTCTAATAAGATGACAACCAAATACAAATTCACAAAGAGCATACAAGAGGACTTCAAAAAGTTCATGGAAAACGTAATTTAAAAATAAGACAGCAGACTATTAGAAAACATAAAATTATCAAGAGAAATAATGAGTAAAGCAGATATAGTTAAAAACATATAGAGATGGGGCCAGCGCTGTGGCGCAGCCCTGGCCTGAAGTGTTGGCATCCCATATGGGTGCCGGTTTGAGACCCAGCTGCTCCACTTCCAATCCAGCTCTCTGCTATGGCCTGGGAAAGCAGTGGAAGATGGCCCAAGTCCTTGGGCCCTGCACCTGCATGGGAGACCTGGAGGAAGCTCCTGGCTCCTGGCTTTGGATCGGCTCAGCTCCAGCCATTGTGGCCAATTGGGGAATGAACATTGGATGGAAGACCCCTCTCTCTTTTTCTCTCTCTCTCTTTGCCTCTCCTCTCTCTGTAGCTCTTTCAAATAAATAAATAAATCTTTAAAAAAATATAGAAATGATAACTGTTTCTAACCTCCACCTACAAATCTTAAGAGTTTGCAAGAAAAACAACAACAACAAAAAAATCAGTCTAAGTGGTCTTAGACAACTAATAAAAATAATCCTATTTTTTAAAAAAAATTCTCAACTTGGGTGGTTTTTTCCTCTAAGATGGAAAAATGAAAATCAGTTTCTTTCAAAATGTAAAACTGTTGGTCATATAAAATATTTCTAAATAAAATTACAGTCTAATGTTTCCAAGTTTAGCTTGGTAACATTCAATTTTAATCCTAGGAGTATCACAACTCTGAACCATATCACGCAATAGTCTATGGTTGTCATATATTTCTACGTCTTAGAATTCCTTCACTGGTTAGGCCAGAACTGCAGCACCACAATTCTACCAGTTCAAGGGCCAGTGCCAATGTCACACTGCCCCATGGGATCTTCTATAATCTACTTGCAGATAAAAGTACAGCGTCTTCCTCTTTCCTTTTGTTCTATTCCTTTAAGGAAGCTGTCACATTCTACCCTTTATCAGCCTCATGAATACCAGCATTCATTTATGGTTTCCTCCCAAATTATAAATTCCTTCAGGGCAAGGTGGGCCTTGAAGATAGGGAGGTTAACCTTGAGCTCCAAGCTTATCAGATTATTCCATTTAGTCCTCACAACAACTTTAGGAGGTAGGAATTTGAATCCTACCCTTAAGTAGTAGGAAACAGAGCTGCAAAGTAGCCCCACTAAAGTCTCATCTGCCTACTAAAAAAAAAAAAAAAAAAAAGAAGGGGAGGTTTGAGGTCAGAGTCACAGAGTGGATTTCTGTACTTAATGTTTATGTACAGCTTATCTTCGAGGCATCACAGGGACAGTATCTGCAGTGACCCATCTCCCAGGTTCAGGGATATGACAGCAAGCAGCTAAAGTCTATTGATTTTATGACGCGTTTGCAAGAAGTGGCAAGTCAATGCCTTCAATTTCTTCTGGCGTTGCAGTCTGTCTGCATGGAAAACTATTTTTTTATTCCTTGGGGGATAACAGGGATCCAATTATTGTGAAAAATGAAAGAAACCGAGCCCTTAGCTGGCTTCCCTGGACTGAAGATACTGCACGTTCCTTTTATCTAAGCTGTTGCTTCATTTGCCATTTTCCTAAGACAATGGGAGAGGCTAATGGAACATTGCAAACATCACCCAGAAGTCCAATTTGGTATGGACGCAATTTTATTAGAGAGAGAAAAAGGATTCGTTGTTTATGCTGAATAAGAAATCATTTCTTGTTGAACTTTAGTAGCCTCAAACCTGTTTTATTATTCAAAGGAGAAGGCACAGAGCTGCCTGGCAGCAGAAATTTATGCAGGTTCAAAGGTTTTTTTTTTTTTTTTTTTTTTTTTTTTTTTTTGGGAAAAAAGCCAGAAAGCCAAAGAAACTGAAAAATTTAAAGTTCTGCCTTGGCTCTCCATAGAAACGCAAGGTTTTATTTAGTTGGTGGGAACAATGTCATTCAAAGCCCAAATTAATAGTCTCTGATTTACAAAACAGAGCTTTCACTTCTCCTGTTTCCCAAAGGGAGCCTGAATACCTGGCAGCAGTGCAAAAGGCAAAGCTGTGTGCTTGGAGGATTCTCTCTGCCTGCATTTTTTTCGCATAGGTGTGGGAGAACACTGTTTGAAGGCTTTTTCACCCCACACCCCCTTAGGTGTGGAAAAAGCTGAGTCAAAAAGGCTTAAATATATTATTTATGCACTTGAAAAAGAGGACCCAATTCTGGGAGAAAAATAAAGATTTCTAGGAGATTTCATCAGCTCACTTAAAAAATAAAAGAATGTTCCAACGACAGGCATACTCCTGCCTCTCCTGTCCTTTTTCTGTGGAGTGGGGGCAATGATGCTTAGAGACTAGGATACACCTGCTGCTCTTTGTGACTGTGAGTAAGCAAGATGGACTTTGGGAAGGTGAGAAGCCAAGTGGTATGCCTAAGTCTTTGGTAGAACATGTGGACTTCGTCCATCTGAGAGTCACTTTTTTTTAATATTTATTTATTTGAAAGGCAGAGTTGCAGGAGAGAGAGAGAGGCAGAGAGGCAGAGAGAGAGAGAGAGAGAGAGAGAGAGTCAGTCTTCCATTTGCTGCTTCACTCCCCAAATGGCTGCAACAGCCAGACCTGGGCTGATCTAAAGCGAGAGTCTGGAGCTTCTTTGGATACCCTACGTCGGTGCAGGGGCCCAAGGACTTGGGCCATCTTTTACTGCTTTCCCAGGCATATTAGCAGGGAGCT
Source organism: Lepus europaeus (assembly GCF_033115175.1). Taxonomy (NCBI): domain Eukaryota; kingdom Metazoa; phylum Chordata; class Mammalia; order Lagomorpha; family Leporidae; genus Lepus; species Lepus europaeus. Next base: position 56,523,893 of record NC_084831.1, on the reverse strand, counting down.
GGATAGGAAGCAGAGCAGCCAGGACTTGAAGTGGTGCCCATATGAGATGCCGACACTGCAGGTGGGAACTTTACCCGCCAGGCCACAGCGCTGGCTCCATTTGAGTGTCACTTGGTACTCAGTGCCTCTTCACAGTTTAGGCTTGATCCTTGCTGAGTTTTTTCACCAACATTTTTTTTTTTTTTTTTGCTTTTTTAATCTTTATTTTAAAGGCACAGTGACAGAGAGAGAAGAAAGTGAGATCTTTCAGCTGCTAGTTTACTTCCCGAAAGGCCGCAATGGCAGGTCAGGCCGAAGCTAGGACCCTGAACTCTATCCAGGTCTCCCACATGGAAGGCAGGGGCCCAAGTACTCAGGCCATTCTTCTCTGCTTTCCCAGGCACGTTAACAGGAGCTGGATTAGCAGTGGAACAGCTGGGAGTGGAACAGGGGCTCATGTGGGATGCTGGTGTCACAGGTGGTGGCATAACCCGCTTTGCCACACGCAGACCCCTTTCATTAACTTCTTGAAGACCCCCTCGAATGCATGGATTTTAAAATTATTTTGCACCAAAATACACTTATCTTTTAATTCTGTTTTCTGTCAACTTTTTGAATCATCCTTGTGTAAATTCCATAACTTGGTACACAATAATCCTTTGCCTCTTATAGTTTTTGCTCTGTTCTTTCACTATTCTTCAAGGTTCAGTACAAAACTGTTCCTTTGGTAAAGCCTTCCCTGAGCCTCTCAGACAAGGTAGAGAACGCTGGGGGACAGCACATACTTGTCACATCCCAAGAGTATGTGCCTGGGAGAGCGATGAATGCTGCTAATATTTGCCAACCAGCAGTGCTGGGTGGTAGGACCTAGAAGAGTCAAGTGGTTGGTCAGCAGATTCTATTTAGACAATAGGAATTCTTTTTTTTTTTGATGAATGATCTGTTAAAAATTTATGTATTTTCATTTTATTCGGAAGGCAGAAAGAGGGAAGGAGAGATTTTTCATTGACCGGTTCACCCTCCAAATCCGTAACAGCTGGGGCTGGGCCAGGCTGAAGCTGGGGAGCCTGGAACTCAATCCAGGTCTCCCATGTGGGTGGCAGGAACCTAAGAATTTGAGCCATCACTGTTGCTTACCAGGGTGTGCATTAGCAGGAAGCTGGAACTGGAAGTAAAACTGGGAACTGAGCTCAGGCACTCCCGATATCGGCTATGGCATCCCAGGTAATGTCTTACCCACTGCCCAAACACCTGTACCCAAATCCTTTTTTATGGAGACCAATTTGGAAATGGTCAGTGAGCTCAGAGGTCATCTGGCTGCGGCTGTGGCTAGGAGTGCTGAAATATAAGCTAACATGCCCTGGCTCCTAGAATACAACATCATGCTATGGGATGTCTCTTGGGGAAACTATGTCAAAATAATTTATGGGATAGGAAAGAGAGAAGGAGACAGCGAGAGCATGCCCACCCAGGAGGACCCCAGTTTCTCGGGTCTTCAAACCCAGGAAACTAGAACTTACCATGATCACTTTCCGTTCCTGATCGACCCCAGTAGCGGCGCCTCCTTTCTGGGCTGTGTGCGTGGCGCTCGATGACAGCAGCTATAAAGCGAGTGTTGCTGACTGCGGGAGGTCAAGGACAGTGAATGTCACTCTGACTGCTGGTACGTGCGTTGCAAGTACATTTGCCCTGAGAAGGTTCACTGGTGTAGGGGGTAGTTATTCTTTGGAAAGTTAGAATAAATAATCAAAACAATTTTTTTTTTTTACATTTAAAAAGCAGAGAGAGAATCTCCCATTGGCTGGTTTACTCCCCAAATGCCCACAATAGCCAGGGTTGGGCCAAGCCAAAGCCAGGAGTTCAGATCTCAAACCAGACCTCTCATATAGGTGGCAGGGAATCAAGTACTTGGCCATTACCTGATATGGGATGCAGGAGTCCCAAGCACCAAATGCCTACCCCAGAATGAATAATTTAGAAAAATTCTGAGGATGAGGGGAGCTGATTTTAGAACTAGTACTTATTTATACTGGTATATTCCCAACATCCATCAAGCAGCTCTGCTTCGGGTAGCGTAAAGCCAGAGTATCTCATGAGTAATGAAACTATTTTTTGATGAAAAATTCTCCCCTTCTCCCCGAGTTATAGATACCAGTTAAGAGAACAAAAACATGCACACCTCAAACTCCCCTCTAAAATACTGTGCTGGAATAGTAAGGAGGTGAGGAAAGGATGGGAAGGGTGATTCATTTTAAGCTAAAGCATTTAATGCAAAGCAGACAATTTTTTGAGATGCTCTAAAACAAAGCAAAGACCTATGCTTACTCCTAAGGAATATGGGAGAAAAAAAAAAACACCCATCATGCCAAGGCCTCTTAAATTTTAATATAAGCCAAAAGGATATAAGAAAGAATATTTATTTTGGATTAGCCTCCCGCTGACACATTCTGCAGCAAGGCAGCTGAATACTCACTGATGCCTCTGTCTTCGTGGCTGTCGTCGTCTCTTTCATCTCTGTCATTCTCCAGGTTGGACATACGCACTGACATTTCTACCCATCATTAAAAAGAGAGAAACATGACTATTTAATCAAACAAAACCACCAGCTTTAATACCCTGCTGAGTGCTTGTTTGATGGCTGGGTGACAGCATTCCATCAAGAATGAATCCTATCTTAGAACAGAATGAACTGATGCCCCATTTTTTTTTTTTTTAAAGGAGGAGGAAGCAGAAATCAAAAGAACACGAAGTGAATAATCAGGAGAGGCACCTGAAATTGAATTCTGAAGAAAGAGGAGAGAGGTTGATGGAGGCCAACAGATCTTTAATCCTTTACTAAAGCACCTGGAACGGAAGGAAAGGGGTCTAAACCCATGACTGCTTGTGTTCACAAAACGTGTTACAAAAGCCTGTAAGGCCTGGATTACGGCTACATCTAATGTAGTCAAATCTTACCAAGGGGAAAGTGTGCTGTGATCAGCCTTGTTGCTAAGCCAGGCAATAGCACCTGGTGATTCCCCACTTCAGGACTGCAGCTCACTGTGAAACATTCCAACATCCACCTGCCATTAAGACTGCAAGGGTGAGCTAAGCCGCCAGGAGGAAGAATGAGTTAGCTTCACCTCCATGCAGGTCAGGCTAACACATACCTGGTGGCTTTAAGAAGGATGGGATGGCCTCTAACAGTTTTGTTCCCTGATGACAAATAGATGCTACACTTCCAACTTTTGGTATCAGGGCCACGATTACAGATTCATGATCATTTTGTATTTGGCTTCAATTACATATCCTGTTTTAAGAGATGTGATTATTCAAATGTGTCCACTCACACAGGTTCATATTCTTGTCAGCAGTGCTCTGGGATACCTTTGATTCACTTGTCTTTTGGGAATGGCAAGGATAGCACATCTGACAAGCAAAATTCACTACTCAGCATCCCAGCCCTTGTGCCTGGCCCACTACAGAGGCAGGCTGCAGTGAGGTAATGCTGATAAGGAGAGAGGACCCAAGGCTGTTCTGGGGAGTGACATGGAGCTTGTAGGGTTTAGGCACTAAAGAAGCAGGCAGGCTTTGGGGACCTGCAAAATAACCCCACAGAAGCTGAAGACGCAGCACTGTTCTAATTCCTTACAGGCTTCCAGAACTGGCCACTGCCCTTCTGGCCTTGAAGCAGCCTGAGGGAGGCTGCTGCCTCTGCTCTCAGGGGCAGTTGGAAATTCATTGTAAACTCACCTTGGGCAGCAAGAGGAGACATATGCTGGTGGCTGCGGCGATGGATCTGGTGGCGGTAGGCATACACGGCCAAGACTAGCACCATGATGCAGCCCATGATCCCTCCGGCCACAGGACCCACGGGGGCACTCTTAATCATGTTTAGTGTGATCACTTCATCACCTTCAGTGAAGCAAACAAACAGATGCTCCTTGGCAAAATTACCCAAGCACGATAGGCAGGGGGGTTGGAAACAGGGTGGTGAGACAGGAAGGAACACCACGGGAAGGGGTTTGGGGAAGACACATAAAGAACATCGACTTCATCATGGTAAAAATGCAGTACACTCAGTAAAAACCATCCTTCAGTTTTACATTGCGATTCTTTCCCTGGGCTAGCCACATATGGTAGGACACTCTTTCCTGATGCTGGGGAAAGGCCATGAGTGCAGCTCCCTGCCAGCCCTGTGATCACAAGGAAAAGCCACTCACACGCTCGTGTGCTGTGTTGCTAAGTTATGGTGATTGCTAGGTTTGGTGTGTTAGATGCACTTTCTGGCAAGGGTATTTTTAACTCATGATGGATTTATCAAGACAGAATCCCATTGTGAGTCAAGGAGCATCTGTGTTAACTATAAATTTTTGACTCACCTGCCAACTCAGAATTAGGACTAGGTGTTAATTCTAGAAAGACAATGAAAAAAAATCTCAGGGGAGGGACAGAGTCTCTTTGGTCAGTATTTTCAAGGTCCTAGAGACTGATCTCAGAGGCTCCTCTGCCTATGGTGTCCCCAGCCCCCACCCTAAGCAGCCTCAGTTGCACTGGGTACTTCTGGCTTCTGTTGACTCCAAGGCTCAGAAGTCTTAGACTTGTGTCTTGCAGAAGTTGGGAGGGAAGGTTGCAGCATAAATAGCTGTGCAGCGATCACTTTGCATATCGCCAATCGTGTGCTTCTGACAGCTGGGACACACATTCAAACAGACCCTGGAGTTCAGCCAGGCGGAAATTAGGCCTGATATTTCTTAGAACAAGCTTTATGGGAATGAATTCCAGGCTTACAAAAGTTGGCAGGACAGATGGCTGCTCACTCTGTCTGCACGGAACCTGAAGGTAATTATCTGCCTTGGCTTTGTAACTAAAGACTACTGGTGAAGCAGTCTAGAAAGTTGAGTAGAGGACAATTTTAATATTTCTGTCCTAGTATATAGGCAGGAAAATGTGTATTCAAGAATCAAACTGTTCTGGGTTCCCAAGAAACATACCTATTGCTCCCATGTCATCAACGTAAGGACTTTTTGCTCCCACAATGCCACCGAAGCATTCCTTCTGGGGTGCACAGTAGGACTTGTCGAGGTGAGTCTTTCCATCGCTGCCCACCATGCACCACTCACAATCCAGCACCCCAAAGCAGTCCCTGCCAGAAAGACAGTCCATGTCCAGAAGGCAGGGGACACATACAGGCTCGGGCTCAGACTGTTCCCCTGCTCCTTTACTTCCTTGTAACATGAGAAAAGCGATAGTCTGCCGGGAGGTAGCTGCTCTATGCCCCTCAACAACTTTGCAAATGAGAGAAATGAAACTGCTCTCTGTGAGTTAAATTATGATACACACATCACAGATTAATGCAAGATTATTCAAAATCATCTTAACACACCAAATAGAAATGGTGCCTAAGTTTGGGTTGACATTACTCAAGAGTGTGTTTATTACAATGAAGCAAGAAAATCAATGAACTCTCTTCATTTCTGCAGTCCATGAACCCCTGTTCTACTGCCCTGCTTCTTCATGGTGTGTCTCTCATACTACTTTTTTAAAAAAACATTTATATTATTTATTTGAGAGGGAGAATTACAGGGAGAGAAGGAGAGACATATACAGACGTCTCCCATCTGCTGGTTCACTCTCCAAATGACTGGGACTGGGTTAGGTGGCAGCCAAGAGCTTCATCTGGGTCTCCAACATGGGTACAGAGGCCCAAGGACTTGGGCCATCTTCTGTGCTTTCCCAGGAACATAAGCAGGGAGCTGGATGAAAAGTGGAGCAGCCAGGACTTGAAGCAGCAGCCATATGGGATGCTGGCATTGCAGGCAGCAGCTTAACCAGATACCCTAATCCCATATGGGTGTCGGTTAGAGTTCCAGCTGCTCCACTTCTGATTCAGCTCTCTGCTATGGCCTGGGAAAGCAGTGGAGGATGGTCCAAGTGCTTGGGCCCCTGCACCCGCGTGGGAGACCTGGAAGAGACTCCTGGCTTTGGATCAGCTGAGCTCTTGCTGTTGTGGTCAAATGGGGAGTGAACCACTGGATGGAGACCTCTCTCTCTCTCTCTTGCCTCTCCTCTCTCTATGTAACTCTTTAAAAAAAAAAAAACAACTTGCCAATTCACAAATATACAGTACAATTGCCAAATAGCTGCAACAAGTGGGATTTGCACAACCTTAGATTTGATGGACATAAGGCTTACGGAAATCAGTTTTAGATATGAAAAACTGATATACCTTTTTAAAATATGAAGAACAGGAATAGCAAATATTAGCCAGAAAAGCTCAATGAGACTAATGGTCAGTATTCTTTTCTGCTTACCCACTCTCCATCCGCTGACTACACCTGCTGTTGACACACTGGTGAAGGGCATCTTGCAGACCAGGGTCAATAGCTGTGTATGTCACCGGCTCCTGGTGGACCTCGCAGCTTGGGTTTCTGTGCAGAAAGCAAGATTGAGGTCAGGACCAACATTACTTACATTCTCATCATACCCATGATGCTTGAAAGTGATCTGAATGCTAGCTTTGCCACTTGGTATACTCTGAGGCCAATTACGGAGCTACTCTGAACTTCAACTGATTCATCTTTATAGAAGAGAAAAATAATGTGTAAACAGGGGCTGGCCTTGTGTGTAAAGCTGTTGCCTGTGATGCTGGCATCCCATGAGGGCTTCAGTTTGTATCCTGGCTATTTCACTTCTGATCCAGATAGCTTGCTAATGGCCTGGAAAAAGCAGTGCAAGATGGCCCAAGTGCTTGGGAAACCTGGAAGAAACTCCTGGCTCCTGGCTTAGGAAGTGAACCAGTGGATGGAAAATCTCTGTCTCTTCCTCTCTCTGTAACTGACTTTGAAATAACCTTTAAAAAATGTATAATTTAAAAACAGGAAACCATAATCATCAACAAAATCAGAATGAATGAATAAAATCAAAAGTGAATATTATTTCCCTTGCCCATCATCCTAAATCTTATCTTCCTGGGGTAACCACTGTTAACAGTTTAATAAGGGTCATTTTAGACATTTTTTTTCTATCCCTAAACAAACATATTAGTCTTTACACATACATGACACTCTGAAACTCTTGAGTTATTTGGCTAGTTTTTAAAATTAATTTTTATTTTTTAAAGATTTATCCATTCATTTGAAAGTCAGAGTTACATATTAGAGAAGGAGAGGCAGAGAGAAAGAGAGAGAGAGAGGTCTTCCATCTGCTGGTTCACTCCCCAATTGGCTACAACAGTTGGAGCTGCACCAATCCAAAGCCAGGAGCTAGGAGCTTCTTCTGGGTTTCCCACATGGGTGCAGGGGCCCAAGGACTTGGGTCATCCTCTACTGTTCTCCCTGGCCATAGCAGAGAGCTGGATCAGAAGTGGAGCAGCTTGGACTTGAACTTGTGCCCACATGGGATGCAGGCACTGCAGGCAGCACCTTTACCCACTACACCACAGCGCTGGCCCGACTGACCAGTTTTAAAATTTGCTACTAATATAAATAATGGTGTATTATGTGTCAGCACACATGTGACCTTGTATGACAACAGCCTGTATATTTATCACAAGGTTAATTAAAAAACTGACTTAATGTGCATAAAATATCCAACACACAGTAGGCACTTAGTAATGCTTCTAACATTCTAATATTTCTTTTGTATGTAGTATATACTTTTTTAAAAAAATGATTTATTTATTTGTTTGAAAGGCAGAGTTAAAGAGAGAAGGAACAAGAGACTGAGAGAGACCTGGCTCACTCCCCAAATGGCCACAATAAATGGGCTGGGCCATGCCAAAGCCAGGAGTCAGGGGCATCTTCTGGGTCTCCCATGTGGGTGCAGGGGCCCAAAGAGTTGGGCCATCTTCCCTTGCTTTCCCAGGGACATTACCAGGGAGCTGGATTGGAAGCAGAGCAGCTGGGACTCAACTGGCTCCCATATGGGATGCTGGCCTTTGCAGGCTGTAGTGCCCATATATATTCTTAACATTTTCTCAGCATTTGAAGCTAAGTGGATATCATTTTATCACTCTAGAGCTTAATATCTGCTTCATCAAACAGTTCCATCATTAAAACGAATTATCTTTGTATACCCCAACCTAAAAGAAATCTATGATAGATCCCATGGCATTGTGTGTGTGTGTGTGTGTGTGTTTTACCGGTTCTCGGCATTGGTGAGATTCCCAGTGCACTCATTGACCTCTAGGGGGCACTCACAAGGACATTCACATTCATTTTGCTCCATTCTGAAAAGTAAAAAATAAAGTTACTATGCAGAAGGTCAATGGCAAACTGAATATTGTACATGCACTGCAGGAACAAAATAAAAAAAGGACAGTAAAAAAGAAGTTCTGATCAAAGTTTGATACAATTGCCCTTAATCTATTTGGACAAGGATGCTGCAAACGACAAAGCTCTAAGTGCTTTTGTAACTGGAACTTTCTCTTTCTTCAGGATGCACATCATCCCTTTCTGTCCTTTTTGCAGATGCCACTTCAAAATACTTGGCATCAGTGAAAGCATTCAACAGTGTGGGAAACAGAGAGTGAGACCCATCACATTCTTACCGGTGACAGTTGAGACAGAGTCGGTCCACCATGCTACAAGCACAGAAGGCAAGAGAGTCGCACGTCTCATTGACAATGCCAACAAATGCGTTGGTTCCCGGGATCCTCGCCAGTCTGTATTTAGAACAGTGGCTGCCATGTACAAGGTTTGTCAAATCCCCCTATAGAACAATCCAGTGTCAGAAGTGATAGACAGCAAGGCAAAATCTCAGCCCTACCTTGATGGCAACAACCTTTCAACCACTTGATGAAAACAGCTTACAAATAAAACTGTGTTCTGATTACAAAAGTAGTATATAGACAACTGCTAAAAACGTGGAATGTAAAACCACTTATAATCTCATCATTAAGATAATTCGTTTATCAGCTACATTGTACATATATTATATATTCTTTTATCTATGCTTATACAAAAATAAATTTTTATAATCTGTATTTTTTAAAAAGATTTTATTTATTTATTTGAGAGGCAGAATTACAGACATAGGCTGGGTCACTCCCCAAATGGCTGCCAGAGCTGAGCGGATCCAAAGCCAGGAGCCAGAAGCCTCCTCTGGTCTCCCACAAGGGCACAGGGGCCCAAGCACTTTGGGCCATCTTCTGCTGCTTTCCCAGGCCACAAGCAGAGAGCTGGATCAGAAGAGCAGCCGAGACATGAACCGGTGCCCACATGGGATGCCAGTGCTGCAGGCAGAGGCCTAGCCTACTATGCCACAGCGCTGGCCCCTATAATCTATATTTTAAAATACATATCATAAAATTGAAACCTCTTAAAAAGACAATTTTCTTATACAGCATAGCTTAAAATTGATTCAAAGGCAAACATAATTATTTATAAAACATGCATTTTTTTTCCCCTTCAGAGACAAGCCTTTCTCCTATCTAGAATAATAAAATTATCTAAAAACCAAAACCTCTTTAAGAGCCCAGTTTCTTGGTCCCAGAGAATTTAAACAACTCAACTATAGCAAGTATCCATTTTTTTCATTCTATGACAGGAAAATGTGATACCTGGCTTTTTGAACTGCCAAATTTGTCTACTATATTAGAAAAACAAAAATTCCTAAGTGGTATTGTAAAGCTGTGGGTGATCATTTTTCTGCATGTATGCATGTACCAGGCAAATTATTTCACCCTATTTGCTTCCCTGCCATTCAGTCCTTATATGTATATGATGAGGATGAGCTTCATTCTGAGAATCATGGCACTGAATGGGTTCTTAGAGGTACAGATGAATTTTCCAACTGCATGTGAGATACCCACTGCTAGAATATAAGCAATAACGCACCCCTTTTAGTGTCCTTTTACCACCAATACCGAGGAAAGCTTCAATTCCACTTTGGGATAACTTGGGCTAATTCATACTTAATTAAAATTTGCCTTTCTGACGTTTCTACCTCAGTATCCTGACTTTGTCTACTGAGGACTCCAGAAACCATTATATAAATGATGGAAGACAGAGTAAGTCAGACTTTGATATGATAACCTTAGCTGGATACACCCAATGTCCCTCTTAAAGAGATACTGCTCAAGATGGTACCGGGTCTGAACAGAGTGACAGTGAGTCCCTTTACCTTGAACAGATACTTCTATTAATATGCTCATTAAAAAAAAAAATCATCTCTTCCACTAGACATTTGCTTTCTGCAAACAACTTTTTGAGATGCAGTTTGGGACTTAGTTAAACTGGTTAATTCTAAAATTAAGTTTAGGGGCTGGTGCTGTGGTGTGGCAGGTAAAATTGCATCCCATGTGGGCACCAGTTTCGAGCCCCAGCTGCTCCACTTCTGATCCAGCTCCCCGCTAATGCACCTGGGAAAGCAGCAGAAGACAGCTCAAGTACTTGGACATCTGCACTCATGTGGGAGACCCAGAAGAAGCTCCTGGATCCTGGCTTCAGATGGCCCAGCTCCTGCCATTGTGGCCATTTTTTTTTTTTTAAAGATTTATTATTTATTTATTTGTAAGTTCAGAGTTACACAGAGAGAGGAGAGGCAGAAAGAGAGAGAGAGAGAGAGAGAGAGAGAGAGAGAGAGAGAGAGAGAGAGAGGTCTTCCATCCGCTGGTTCACTCCCCAATTGGTCGCAACGGCCAGAGCTGTGCTGATCCGAAGCCAGGAGCCAAGAGCTTCTTCTGGGTCTCCTATGTGGGTGCAGGGACCCAAGGACCTGGGCCATCCTCTACTGCTTTCCCAGGCCACAGCAGAGAGCTGGACTGGAAGTAGAGCAGCCAGGTCTTGAACTGGCGCCCATATGGGATGCCAGCGCTTCAGGCCAGGGCGTTAACATGCTGCGCCACAGAGCCAGCCACAAATGCCTATTCTAAATAAAAAACTTACTTCCCATGAATAACTTTCTGAATGCTAGTTCTGTCATTCCCCATTTTAGTTTTCTCTGAACTATTATTTTCAAGTTAATGCGAATGTCCTTAAGATCTTTAACTGAAAACAGGTTAATCTGCAGCCACTTACATTACACAAAATATTCAAAGCTAAAAACAGAAAAAGAAAAATGAAAATTATTCTTGGATGATTTACATGAAAGTTCCAATCTAAAGGGCTGATGATCCAGAACTGACTGAACTTGACCTTAGGAATTTAAGGAGACCAAGTGATCTCTAGAAGACAGGAAGAGAGAGCACATGGTGCCATACATATTTACACAAGAGTGTGGGAACAGACTTCAGCAGATATTTCAGAGGGATTAAACAAGGCAAGTCTTTAAACAAACAAGTCCCAAACAAAACACCAAGTGTGAGACCTTAAAACATTCACTTCTCTACTCTGGGCTTTCTATTCCACAACTGTCAAATAATATTTAGACTAATATTTAGGCGGTAACCATTACTCCACTTCATATTCCATTGTGAGATGAGAAATGAGAGTGTTCTGGAATCAACTTACCACAAGGCTGGTATTGAATTTATAAAACCTCTGGACTGTTCTGTCACTGAAGCTGTTGCACAGGTTTTTCTTAACAAAGTTGGGGTGGTTCAGGATATCATTTGCTACCAGAGGCTCCTAATAGGGCCAAACAGAAGACATAGGCCATGTAATGAGCTGCAGGCTGCGGGAGAACTGCACTCATCAGCATTGCAACAAATACCTTGTGAGTGATGTGCTGTTGTTCCACAGGTGCGTGTCCCTTGGGGTCAATGAGAGTTGGATGTGCCACCAGATACCCCCTGTCCTCCATTATGAAGCACCTGCATCAAAAAAATTGATGCCCCTCATTCATGTGAGCTGTTTCCTATGGCTTCACAGGGCATTTATCTGGCTAGCTCTGAAACAGACTGCAACTACTTCTGGTTCTCAATGAATGGTCATCGAGAAAGTGAAGGAAGGCAGACAGATATATTTTTCCTAAAGTGAAAGAACAGCTGCGATACAGGTGGAGGTGAAAGTTACATTTGAATTTGACTCTGGTCATCCACATATTCCACAGACAATGTGCCCACTCGGTACAAGTAAGATGGACTCAAAGATCTTTACAAGGATGTAAAAGTGGGAAGTTTGTTCTTTTATCAGGAAAGGGAGATCTTGAATGAAGTAGACTTGGGTATTCATAGGCAAAACTCATAATTTCTTCTTTCTATGATAAACATAAAGTACAACATTCAGGAGATATATAAAAATACAGTTGATGGAAACAATAAATAAAAAAGCTAGAGCTGCTTTAATCAAGACTACATTTTGTTTTATTTTATTTACATTAGTCACATCAGCTTGCAGGAATCCTGCATTTCCCCTTTATGAGCCAATGTGAAATTCAGCAGTGACACGAAGCGTGGACCATGAGATTGAACGAAGAAAGCCATTTTTAAAAGCAGCCTGCATTAAATCAAGGGAATGCCCTTGCTTTGATCAGACATGTTCTTTTGAAATTCAGGAGGCAAAGACTTTTAGTTCCATGAGCCTCGTTCCGGGGAAATGTAAAAGGAACAGTCTAAGCAGCCGAAAATTTCACAAAGACTTTGGTTTAATGACTAAGTTAACATCAAAAGTTCTACCCAGAGTACCCTCTGGTCTTTCTAGTACCAAAGACATGGGAAACCTCTAATTACTGACTTCTAGAGAAATAAGAGCTTTTGGTACATTCTCTGCCACAGTTACTCCTGTTATATGCTGAGTCTATCTGTCTAAAAAAAAAATCATAAACAGTATGCATCTTAGAAAAAGGAAAGAAGAACAAAATTCTTCTCATGAACTCGATTTCTGGTCCTGGCCATAAATACTGTGTGGTTGCCATTCAACTAGGGACAGACATCTACTAGTTGGCAGTTAGTACAGGAAATGATGTCCTAAAGGACTTACCTTATTTTGTTGCCACCATCTTGGTTACAAACTGGTAACAGGTCCATCAGAACCTTGTAGAAATATCTAAGTGTGAAGTCAATGCCCATTACAGCCACCGTGTGTCCAGAAGACAGCTGTGTACTTCATGTAAAAAAGAGCAACGAGAACAAGAGGCGTGGCTTATTTAAAGATATGTCAGTCACGGGGACACTGTATGATATCAGAAATACATTCCCATTCTTTCCCTGCACTTTCCATGCTTACAAAAACTAAGTGACTAATTTAGTGTAATATGGAGATTTTGTGAGAGAAAACTTATGGGTGCAGAGGTACTAGCTAGAAGGTGGATGCATAGATACTATGGTTATCTCCAACAAACCTCTAGACAAGAATCCTGAGCATTCTTATGAGGTATTAATGTCAAGGTCACACAGTGAATAAAGAGTGGAGGCAGGGATTTCAATGCAGTGACTCCAACTCTAAAGCACATACTCTTAACCATGAGATATACTGCCTCCTTAGATCCGCAGGGCACTCAAGAGTTATCAAGCCATTTTACACAATTGCATTTCCTGTGGAGATGCCAGAAAGGAATCATAGTTTCTGTTTTTTTTTTTTTTTTTTTTTTTTTTTTAATTAAACTTTTATTTAATGAATATAAATTTCCAAAGTATAGCTTGTGGGTTACAATGGCTTCCCCCGTCCCATAACCTCCCTCCCGCCCGCAACCCTCCCCCCTCCCGCTCCCTTTCCCCCTCCATTCGTGTAAAGATTCATTTTCAATTCTTTTTGTATACAGAAGATCAGTTTAGTATATATTAGGTAAAGATTTCAACATTTTGCCCATATAGCAACATCAAGTGAAAAAACTACCATTGGATTACTAATTATAGCATAAAATAGCAATGTACAGCACATTAAAGACAGAGATCCTACATAATTTTTTTTCAAAATAATTAATTTTCTATGCCATTTCCATTTTAACACCAGGTTGTTTTTTTTTTTTTCATTTCCAATTCTCTTTATATACAGAAGATCACTTCAGTATATAATTAGCAAAGACCTCATCAGTCTGCGCCCACACAGAAACGCAAAGTATAAAAATACTGTTTCAGTACCAGTCGTAGCATCACTTGGCTTTAGACGACACATTGGGGACAGATCCCGCATGGGGTGTAAGTACACAGTGACTCCTGTTGCTGACTTAACAATTTGACACTCCTGTTCATGGCGTCAGTAATCTCCCTGGGCTCTAGTCATGAGTTGCAAGGGCTATGGAAGCCTTTAGGAGTTTCTGTTTTTATAAATGAAAAAATTAGGCCGGCACTGTGGCTCACTAGGCTAATCCTCCGCCTTGCGGCGCCAGCACACCAGGTTCTAGTCCCGGTCGGGGTGCCGGATTCTGTCTCAGTTGCCCCTCTTCCAGGCCAGCTCTCTGCTGTGGCCCGGGAGTGCAGTGGAGGATAGCCAAAGTGCCTGGGCCCTGCACCCCATGGGAGACCAGGATAAGCACCTGGCTCCTGCCATCGGATCAGCGCGGTGCGCCGGTCGCAGCGCGCCAACCGCGGCGGCCATTGGAGGGTGAACCAATGGCAAAGGAAGACGTTTCTCTCTGTCTCTCTCTCTCACTGTCCACTCTGCTTGTCAAAAAAAAAAAAAAAAAAAAAAAAAAAGAAAAAAGAAAAAATCAGACTTTTTAACAAGGTTCAAAATCAATCAGATCACCTTTTATTTGTGGCACAGAGATCAGTGTCCAAATCTGGCTTTTTCTGTAATATTCCAGCTGCCGCAGTGAGAAGGTAATTTTATTTCTGAACCACCTACCCGACCCTGGTATAACTGCTATCTGCTCTAAGAGATCCACACACTGAAGTCACAGCATGCATACTGCCCATGTAAGTCTAGCGTTCATATTTTTACCTGCATTTCAGATAGGCACACTGTTACCATAGCAACTCATAAAGAATGTCATAGAAAAATCAAGCCAAGCCTACATTTCTAAGTAGAACAGACCAGGCTGTTTGTAACACTTTTGTGAGATTTTCACTGCCAAAGACATGTCTGACCAGTTCCTTATCAATGGCAGTACTTCACCCCTGGCGGTGTTATCATTCTCCAAGTAGCAGAGTCTCAGGCCACTAAATGAGCTTATGAAAGAACCACAGCAGAGCTACTAGGAGTAACTGATAAGTGAGTGTTGATTAGAAAACCCTCCCTTAACTCTCAGCCAAACCACTCCTGAAAACCAAAGGTGAATGGGAGTGCTTCCTGACAAGCTGACTAGCAGCTTCAGCTCTCTCTCTGCACTCGCTAAAATGCCAGACGTTTAAAGCATGGATAGTATGATAATCAAAATAACTGCCAGTTATTTGAAACTCAACATGATCAATTACAGCGCTGAGCATACTACATACATCATTTCTAATTCTTGTATCGTTCAACACGAGCATTACAAGACACTCTCTGTTTTACATGAGGCTTACAGAGGTCATGGGATATAAGAATAATAAAAGTATTGTATGTTTATTAAGCACTTACAATGTACCAGGCACTGTTACAAACGCCTTACATATATCACTTAATTTAATCTTTAACATAAGCACTTGAGACAGACTAATCTTTCTTTCTTAGGTTGGGAAACAAAGGGCAAAAATTATTTTTTTTTATTGTCAGACAACCAGCAAATGGCATTTTTACTTTACCTGGAGAGGGATCACAACTGAGGAGGAGGTAAGGTCCCCAGGCTGACACATGAGGCCAAATCACTAACAGTGATTTGCACAAAGGACCTTTCAAAGCCTACCTACCTATCAGCAGAACACCTATGAAAGCTACAGTCACTTTGGCTGCATGCCTAAAGAGGTGGCTGACTTGCATTCTAAACTATGTCCAACGAAAAACACACAGCTTTAAATAGTACAATTGTATTCAGCTAAGAACAATATTCAAATGATCAGGTCTGTGGGTCTGCATATTGATCAGGCCCAAGAGCACGTAGCTGTTCTGGAGAATACATATTCATGGAGAGCCTTACGAGACAGAATCTGGAACTGAAATACTAAAATATCATTTTTTGCCCCTTGTTAAACTCGCATAGCTAAACTTGTATAGATTAAACCCACAAAATAAAAGCAACCACATAAGGGATTGGAATGTAGGTTTTTCTAGCTTAAAAGTTGTCTGCTGTGCATCACTTAGAATGACACCACAAATATTTGTAAACATACTAAATAAAAATTTTTCTACCCATGCAAACAAACAAACAAAAAACTGTCCATACTTACATAAGCATAGACATCTAGCCCTGCTCTGGCCTGGCCCTTCTGAAAAAAGACGCTGTATAAAAGGGAAAGCTGCCAGCTCATGATAAGGAGTTGTCAGGTGAGGGGCCTGATGGACACCTCAAGACTAAGACCCACCTGAGTTCGATTTTTCCATTTAAACAGCACCTGCAAGAGCCCAGGCTGGGTCCATTTCATTGTAATCAAACAAGGTGAGTGACTGTTGCCCTCTCAAAAAAATATCCATTGTTTACATTCTGAAATGGTCTAGAATATATGGGATGGATGACACGTTTCACTCCTCAAACATGAGTGTGTATGCCCAACTCTAGAGGGTCTGTTAATGAAAACACCGAAGGACATCTTTGAAATGTTTACTGTTTATATGTGGAATTTTATATTATGGGAGCAGCTGCCAGAGTCCAATAGACACTTGCTCTGCAAAGGAAATCAATATTTGGCTGGCTGCAGGGCCCTCGTCTCCACAGAGACATAGGCCATGATATTGAAATTCTATACTATACTGCTTCCCAATTCTTGATTCCAATGAACTTGCATTAGAGGAATGCTGAATGTCAATCATTTGATATATAATGAGTACCAGCGAAGAGCACAGAGTTAAGTAAGGAAATCCAACTCCTGTAAATTTTAAGGCATTATTACAGGTACCAGTCAAAATATGGTCTTCCTTGGCTGGTAGAAAAAATGTATAATGAAGGAATTAACAACTTCTGCAACTTGCTTCTTTGTCCAACATTTCACTGACATTTATAGCTTGAATACTCAAACTTTGAAAGCAGGAAATAAGGCATTTAAATATATTTGGAGTGACACTGACATCTTCTAGCATTTAAGTAAGATCCATTTTTAACAAGGCCTTTTATATTTCAAGAAACAATTTCAAGGACAAATTTAAAAAAAAGAAAACACTAAATAATTCTTAATTCTATAGAGCTAGACCAAATACAAGAGGCAACAATTTTTTTTTTTTTTGCACTAAAAATGTTTCTTTACCTGGGGAAACACTCTCAGACTCTGTTGACATTTCTTTCATCAGTTTAAAATAGGTGTTTCTACAAACTGCTCCACTGACTGCAACATCTTTCTCTTTTTTCTTCATAAATATTATCATGGCTGCCAAGCACAAAGTCCAGAACTTTTCATTCACTGGACTCCCACAACCTTGTGAGTGTGTAACTTCCCCATTTTATAGATGTCAGGAGGAAGCTCAAGAAATCCAAAGTGGGACTGGCACTGTGGCATAGTAGGTTAAGCCTCTGACTGTGGTGCCAGCATCCTATATGGGAGCTGGTTTGAGTCCTAGCTGCTCCACTTCTGGTCCAGCTACTTGCTGATGGCCTGGGAAAGCGGTGTTAGATGGCCCAAATGCTTGGGCTCCTGCATCTGTGTGGGAGACCTGGAAGAAGCTCCTGGCTCAGCTCCGGCCATTGTGGCCATTTGGGGAGTGAACTTGTGGATGGAAACCCCCCCGCCCTCCTCTCTCTCTGTCTCTCTGTCTCTCTCTCTTTCTGTAACTGTGCCTCTCAAATAAATAATCTTAAAAAAAAAAAAAAAAACACAAAATCCCAACAACCCAAGATAGTTAAATCCCAGCAAGCCTCCCTTCAAAAGTCATGCTTTTGTTACTGATCCTTGGTATCTACTATTCTAGATTGATGCATTTAAGAAATGACTTTAAAAAAAATTACCTGGATGAATGAATTGTATGACTGATTGTCACGACATAGCCAGCTCCTCCAACATCTAAGTAAGGACCAGTCAAAGAAATCAACCCTGGATTGGCTACTGCATGGAGGTACCTTAAGCAGACAAAAAAAAAAAAAAATCAAGTTATTTTGGGGTATGAACAATTTTTCTAAATTTCAAAGAGAATTGAGATTGAAATTCTACATTTTTTTAATGTCATACTCATGCTACATTAAAATTCAAAGAATTCTTATCTTTTATGTCAGAGTAACATCAATACAAGAGACTAAGGGAATCTGAAATTCTCTTTTTAAAATAGACACCAAACTCAGTATATATCTGAGATTTCCCTCAGAGTTATAATACATATGTTTTAGAGAAAAAAAAAGGAATTAATGAATGACGAGAAAACACATGCAGTTTGATGCCTACAAATGTACCCTGCATTATTAAGGTGACAGACTCAGGAATGACGTCGTTGCTACTCAGCACAACCACAGATTTTGGACTAGAAATTCTGTTCTTATGGATGCACTGCCTACCTGCTGTAGAACCTGAACTAGCTTTTGTTCCGGAAAGTCAGAGTAACGAGGGCCCAGAGGTACAAGAATACTTTTGAATTTGTATGCTTCATTTCTCCCACATCATCCATGAGCTGTAATTTGATGCCATCATCACAGGTAGTAAAAGGAAGTATATCCATTGTGGTTACAAAGTGCACAAGGTAGGAATCAAACAAACCACTAGGAATCAAAATGGCCAAGCATAAAGCATCTTGGTCTCAAAATTTCAATGAAGAGATAAAAACACTGTAGGCAGAGAAAACCCACGAGCCTGTTGTTAATGCTACGCTGGAAAAACTATTCAAAAACATTTTTCAATGCCATGAAAGTATCGTCTTTCATGTGCTTGCCTGAAGTTGCTTTATTGTGTGTACTTATCATGTCTCTCCAGGATTTGGTGTGTGTGGGGGAGAACCTTTGATAATGGAAGCCCCTAAAACTCACCATTGTCTCCTAGTGGGATCAAATGCTTTGTCCATGAGAGAACCAGGATAAATTCTGAGGACGCCATTGGGCGTTGCTATGTAACGGCGGACAATGTAAGTGTTCAGACTACTCATTTCCATTTGTGTCATCCATTCATCTGTGACGTGGCTGGTAGCCATTACTTCATTTCTGACAGAGAACTGGGAAACAAAGGGAGACATAGCAGGGATCCTTTAAAACTCACATGAAAAGACAGCCGGCTGCTTGGCAGGGCCTCCCAAGGCTCTCTCGCGGAGAAGCCAAGCCCAATTACTTCTGCAAAATCTTTCCACAGCAGATGGATGCAGCCAAACTTGGTGAAAACAAAAGCTTACAGAAATTCAGCCAACGCATGTGTGATGACTCAATTGTTCATCTTACCGAGGCTTTCCGCGTTTAAGCTGAAAAAAAAAATCTTAAGGGGAAGCATTCACAAATACGCCCTCCTAGGCTTCATCATACTTATCTCAATAGACAGCAGGGGCACTGCACCTCTTACCCCTGGGAAAGTTTGGCCGGTCTCTCAACCATACCCCCTACCTTCTGACTGCCCCCCTCCCCGGCCCCCTCCGTGTTATCTGAGGCCTGAAAGAGTCTTCATGCGACCCACAGGGCTTCTTAATCCATCAGAAGGGCCAGCGCTGCCCGGCCTGCGGCGGGCCACACACTCGGCCTCGCGGGCTCTCCAGCTGAGAGGCACAGATGCGCCGACTTCAAAGGCTCCCGGGCCGCAGGCCGCCACTCACTTTGAGGCCCGGGTTGGCGATGAGGCGGGTGTTGTCACTGAGATAGGCCGTGTAGTGCTCCACCATGCGCTTGGTCTCGGGCTGGCTGAGGTGTTCGTAGGGGGAGGAGAAGCTGCCGGCAGCCAGCATGACAGTCGGGCTCTCTGAAAGGGAAGCACACAAAGCCGGCCTGAGAACTCCCGGGCTGGCTCGCCACACAAGTGCCACTCGGGCTCTGCCCGGCCGCCTCACGCCATCCCCAAGGAAACCAGGCGCTGGCCCTGGAGAGGCGCGAGGAAGGGACACGACCGTGCTGCTCCTGCCTTCAGGGAGCTTCCAGTCCCAACAGTGAAGCAGAAGGGGACACAGGCCCCGGGAATGCGAGCCCTCTGCCAAGCTCCATCTTCCTCAGCCTGGGCTGGGGGCCCCCGAGGGCACAGATTCTGGGCTCTCCTGCTCCGGGCTGCGGGATGTTGGGGCAGGTTGGCACTTAGGTCACATTTTTTTTTTTTTTCTCCACTTTCAAGGAGGGGGAAATAAGGGCACGGATTCCACACAGTTGTGGCAAGAATTAAATGGGTTAACGTGTCAAGGTCATGAGGTACTACAGAGTAGGTAGAACAGTGTCCTGCATGTGGCCAGTGCTGTCATGATCCCCATGGTGGCTCAGCTGAGCAGTATCACTGAGGAAGAAAGGAGGGCAGGACAGAGGCAACCAAACTGAACAAAAACAGATGCATGTAGAAATATTACTGTATACATTTTTCATTATCGGCCCTAAGAGGAAGATCTCACTTGGTTCCCTACTTTTTTTTCAAATGGTTTATGTTGTTGTTTTTAAATGTTTACTAATTTTTTGAAAAGAGAGAGAGAAGAGATTTTTTTTAAAGGATTTACTTATTTATTTGAGAGGCAGAGTTACAGAGAGGTCTTCCATCTGCTGATTCACTCCCCAAATGACAGCAATGGCCAGAGCTGTGCTAAAGCCAGGAACCAGGAGCCAGGAGCTTCTTCCAGGACTCCCACATGGGTGCAGGGGCCCAAGGATGTGGGTCATTCTTTGTTGCTTTCCCAGGCCATTAGCAGAGAGCTGGATCAGAAGTAGAAGAGCCGGGATTCAAACTGGTACCCAAATGGGATACTGGCATGGCTGGCGGAGGTTATCCTACTATGCCGCAGCACAGGCCCGGAGAGCTCTTCTACATGCCGGCTTAATCTCTAAATGCCCACAATAGCTGGGGTAGGGCCAGGTAGAAACCAGGGCTCCTTGCAGGTCTCCCTTGGGGGAGGGACTCAAGTACCTGCGGCATTCCTAGGAGTAGCAGGAAGCCCAGTCTCAGGCCCTCCTGTACGGAATGTGGGTGTCTCATGCAGCGGATAAACCCACTGTGCCACAATGCCCATGCCCTTGGTTCTCTAAGACAAAAATCCTCACAACAAATTACAGTACACAAAAACCAGTTTTTGTTTTTCTATTGTTAGATCTTTTTTTTTTTTTTTTTTTTTTGACAGGCAGAGTGGACAGTGAGAGACAGAGAGAAAGGTCTTCCTTTTGCCGTTGGTTCACCCTCCAATGGCCGCCGCGGTAGGCGTGCTGCGGCTCATGCACTGTGCTGATCCGAAGGCAGGAGCCAGGTGCTTATCCTGGTTTCCCATGGGGTGCAGGGCCCAAGGACTTGGGCCATCCTCCACTGCCTTCCCGGGCCATAGCAGAGAGCTGGCCTGGAAGAGGGGCAACCAGGACAGGATCGGCGCCCCAACCGGGACTAGAACCCGGTGTGCCGGCGCCGCAAGGCGGAGGATTAGCCTAGTGAGCCGCGGCGCCGGCCCTAGATCTTATTTTTTTTTAAAAAAAACTTTAGAAAGCACCATTTTATCTCATTTAAATCTGCAGGTCACTCTACTTCTTTGGTTAATTCTCACTTTTTGTGGCCTTTTTTTTTTAAGGAACTAGTATTTAAACTCTGGAACTTAAGATATTTATTATTTATTTATTGAAAGGCAGAGTGACAAGGAGGAAGGGAAAGGGAGGGGGTGGGGAGAGAGAGATATTAATCTTCATCTGCTGGTTCACTCCAATAATGGGATGTGGGCATCCTAAGTGGTGGCTTAACCTATTATGCCACAACACCTGCCTTAAATTATTAAGAATTCCAGGGAATTCTTTTCTTTTTTTTTATCTGTCTCTTCTTTTTTTAAGATTTATTCATTTGTTTATATGAAAGGTAGAGTTAGAGAAAGGAGAAACAGAGAGAGAGAGCTCCTCCATCCACTGGTTCACTCCCCAAATGGCCACAACAGTCAGAGTTGACCTGATCTGAATCAAGGAGTCAGGAGCTTCTTCCAGGTCTCCCACGTGGGTGCAGAAGCCCAAGCACTTGGGCCATCCTCTGCTGCTTTTCCAGGTGCATTAGCAGGGTGCTGGATTAGAAGTGGGGCAGCTGGGACTCGAATCGGTGCCCATATGGGATGCTGGCACTATGCCACAGTGCCGGCCGCCAAAAACAGAAGTTCTAAGACACATGCTACAGAGCTCTGCAGATGGTCTTAAGGAAGTGAGTAAGCCTGGTAATCTCTGGCCCTGCTGGTCATCCTTCTGTAAACTAATCTGTAGGAATAGCCTGGGGTCTCAAAGGAGAGGAGTATCTTCCTCCAGAAGGGCCTACTGTTTGATCTGTCAAGTGCAACATGGCTCAAAGAGGCAGGGAGGGGTGGTGGTAACCAACAGGGAGGTGGAACATAGGCCCAAGCCCTGCCCACTGTGTGACTTCAGTATTCAGCTAGTCCAGAGTCATCTCATTTCAAAAGTCAATGCTTGAAGTTCCCTAAAACACTCAGAGATAGGAACCCTAAGTCAAGGCATAATTTGTTTTCAGTTCATCTGTATCCTAAAGGCATAATCTTTAAGGGTCTCTGCAAAAAGCAGATATGTGTGTAGGAGGTGGGAATAAAAGCAGTGGTTTCACTTACTAGAGTCTCCACTTTTCGGGGACCCAGGATTTGATTTTTGCTTCATTTCCTAGTTCTACTAAGCTACTTAAAGCCAGTATAATTTCAGAGCTGTTTCTTCTGGATTGGTAAATACATGTATTGCAAAAGTGAATTTGAGTGCTGGCTCTCTTTTGTGGATTTTTTCTGTTAAAAATTTTTAAAAAAATCATCTTATTTGAAAAAGGAAGAGAGAGAGAGAGAGAGAGAGAGAGAGACAGAGACAGAGACAGATCTCCAATCCACTGGTTTACTTCCCAAATGCCCACAACAGCTGGGGCTGGGCCACACTGAAACAAAGAACTCAATCCAGTTTCTCCCACGTGTAGGGCAGGGACCCTGCTACGTGAGACATTAGCAAGATACTGGAGCCAGGAGTGTAGTGAGGATGCAAACCCACCTACTCTGATATGGGATGTGCCAAATGCTCCCACCCTGAGTTCTTATCTTCTAGATTTTTACCCACTAATTCCTCACAGTTATGTTAGTTCTTTGTGTTTCCCACTAGATTTTCAACTACCCTGAGTGGGATGGGTCAGAATTACCTAGTCTGCCATTCACAAACAAATGCTGCTTCCCAAACTGTTATTTCGCATTCCATTCTTATGATCTTCATGGGGTATTGTGATATTTTTATTATGTTTAGCATAAATAATCAAGGAAAGAAAATGAGAGTCTTAAAAAAAAGATGAGGCTGCCTAGCTGCATCCTGTGGATTCATATGCCTATGTGGTCCCTCCATGCAAGGAAGTGCCAGGCACAGAAAGAGGGAGGAGAGTCCCTGGACGTGAAGATAAGACATAAGAAGAGAGGAAATTAACAATGTTAGAATAACACATTAACATGCCTGCAATGGCTGGAGCTGTGCCAAGTGGAAGCCAGTATTCTGGAGTGTGATCTGGGTCTCTCTCTGGGTAGTAAGGAATCAAGTACTTGGGCCATGACCTGCTACCTCCCAGGGTGCACAAGGACAGGAAGTGGAGGCAGGACTTGATCCCAGGCACTCCAGTATGGGATGAGGGTATCCCAAGCAATTTGCCCATAAATCTACATTTTCTGAATAATCTTTATGAGCAGTACTAAGTGAAATATATCATAACCCAAATGGAATTTAAAATTTTCTAGTAGTTACATTTAAGAAAATAGGAATAGGTCAAATTAATTTTAATAATATATTCATGATATCCATTCAACCATTTAGTATGAATCAATATAAAAATAAGTATATATTACAGTCACATTTCAAGTACTCAATAGGTACATGTGTCTGGTGGCTAACAAATTGGCTACTATAACTATGAGGGACTGCCAAAAGGAAATAAAAATAATCTAGGCTTGAATTCTTTCTCATCAAGAAAACTGTTGCACTTTATTGTCTCAAATTTCAAAACAGGGATTTCATTTTCACCAGTAGTACTGAATTTGCTCAGATCTTAAAAGAATCACACACATATCGGCTTTTGAGTAAAGCATGTCTGAAAAACTGGAATTTTTAGTGTATTCTTTTAAATAAAAACAAACAAAATTCCCAAAGCCCAAATCAAAACAAACAACTGGATTAACATCACTGGTCCTCTCCAAACTGTCAACACAGCTGGGATGTGTCACAGAACAGGCCACTCGGTCCAGCCTGCTCTTGCCAGGAAGGACTTTCCAGGATGGAATTTAAAGGAGGAACCCAAACTCAAGTGTCTCATCTGGAACCCAGAGACTAGAGACGTGAGTCTGCCACTTGTGCAAGGATTCTTGGTTACTGACTTTCTGAACAGTTTTCAATGGTCAAATGGGTAGTACACATTTTCCATGGCATGAATATACTGTGGCCCAGCCTCAGTATTCCTTATCTGAAATGCTTGGGCCTAGAAGTAAGTTTTTCAAATTTTGTAATATTTGCATCTACATGAGATATTTTGGGGATAGGACCCAAGGCTACACACAAAACACACTTATGTTTTATATGTGTTACTCTGTCTAAAGGTAATTTTATACAGCATTTTAAAGAAACAACATTTATTTGAGAGGCATGGGAGGGGAGAGAGAGAAAGAGCGAGCACATCTCTACTGTTTTTACTTTCCAGAGGCTGAGGTTGAAACCTTGGCTGTGAAACTACTCTAGGTCTCCAATATGGGTGGCAGGAGACCACTACCTTGAGTCATCACAACTCCTTCCTAGGGTCTTGACCTTTAGGAAGCTGGAGTCAGGAGCTGGAGCCTGGGTTTAAACTCAGGTACTCTGATTTGGTATGTGGGACAAACACTGGCCTTAGGAAGGGAACTTTTTTTTTTTTTTTTGAGCATTTTAGATTGTAGATTAGTGATGCTTAATCTTTGTACTGACAACACAGACTGCAAATGCCTCATGAGTCTGGCACACAGATTAGAGACAAAGGAGTCAAATCTCAGTGTTCCTACTTTCTGTGCTATCTGGGAAAATTATCTTTGGTAAACTCAAATGTCCTCATCTACCACAAGTCAACTGAGGTATGAAAGTAAAACACCTGGTGCATAATAAATGTAATTTCTCTTCTGTGTCCTTTGAGTTATTTGCCTATTCCTGAACCCTTCTTCAGACAGGGACTTGAGGGTAGACACTGTTGGTATGCAACAAAGATTCCTTCCACTCCCACCTCAGTGTTTTCCTACCAGAGTACTTATGTCACAGAGAGAGGGACAGAGAGAGAGAGAGATCTTCTATCCACTGACTCATTTTCCAAACGGGGCTGAGCCACGTTCAAAGGTTGAAGCCAGAACCAGGAACCAGAACTCCTTCCAGGTCTCCCACAGGGAAAGAAGGGGCCCAGGCATTTTGGCCATCACTGCTGCCTCCCTGGTGCCTTAGCAGGATGTGGATCCCTAGCATGGAGTGGCGGGGATTCATGTTGGCGCTCTGATGCAGATGTTCCAGGTGGTGGGTTAATCTGCTGAGCCACAACGCCTGGCCTGTGCCCCTGTGACTCTTTATGGATAATTCTGGAGGCACTGAAACCTCTTTGCCCAACACTAGCAAGGAAAGAAAGGGACTAAGCATTTTGAAGGCAGCAAGTCTGGGCAAACTCTGTGGTGTTAGTCACACCCAGAGCTCCTCTGGAAGATCAGGCCAGGGTTGGAACTACACCTGAAAGTGACTTTCTTTTCCCCCTTTCCCTATCCTGTTGTCCTCTCTCCCTCACTGGTTTCTTTCGAGAGCCCATCCCAAATAAGTCACTGTCATTTGAATCCTTGTCTCAGCATCTGCACATTTGTATCTGCAGGAGTTAGACCCATGACGCAGATCACTTAGGAAGCTGAGACATGCAGGGGCTTTACCTAGAGTCGCCAGCTGTTTGAAGTGTAAGCAAGCACTGGGCTGGCCCAGGAGATCCAGTCGATGGTACAGCAGCTTGCTGCTCGGGATAGTGTTGAGGTTCTTCAATTGTTTGACAGGTATTTCTGGTTGTATCACCACAATACACAGAATAAAGGAGGTGTCTTGTACCTGTAAAAATCAAGACAGAATTTCTAACACAGACAATGATGGTTCCACAGGGAAAAAGGAACTTTGCATACATGATGTTCTTCTGTCTCTCTCACATCCAGCCTCACAGAGAAGGTGTCCATTAAATATTTGATGAATACATGAAAGACCCAACAATAGAGTACGGAAGGTATCTAATTATATTCTTCATTATTCCTTTCTTGTGGTGGGAACTAATATGTTTGCAACAGAAAACCATGGAGCTAATGAAAGGATAAGAAAGGAGTCTCTTTGGAACTGTGAACCCCCAACCCCCTTTTGCTTACATCCATACTAGCAAGGGCAGGGTTTACCAATGCAACAATTTATTTCTCTTTGGGTTTGAAATGTATATAAATTCTATGCTAGCTGATGTGACAGCCATCGTGTTGACATTAGGAGTGCGACTCACTCTGTGCAGCTGTGGTGTTGCTGTTTGAAAAAGAACCTACTGTGCTGTCACCTACAGTACAGTGATACAATGTGTGCAGCACATACTACTGATAGTAAGTGGACATAGTGCTGGTTTATGTAGCTACTATATTTGTATCATTACTCTAGAGTATAATAATGCTACTTATAAGAAAATAAGTTTACTGTAACAGAGAAAACTATTATATTGGTGGCAGTCTCATATATTTTGGGTTTATTGTTGCTCTTGATCACATCAAGAGGCCACCCCAGGTGACTGATCTACAACATCTAGATGTGTATAACTGTATTCTGATGTTCAACACACATTGCTGAATTATTGAATGATGCATCCTATATACATGACTGCAGCTGTATTATATTAGCAAATGGACAGAATTTATGTTAAAGATGGTTTATAAATAAATTAAGGGAACGAAGACCAGTTAAGGACCATTAAAGGACAGTGTCTTCTGAAGCAGCTCAAATGATTTACTTTATGATCAAGAAGAAAGTTTTAACTAGGCAGGGGGGAACAAAGTATAATTCTGTGAGGACAGAAACAGAATCTTTCAACACAGTAGTGATTTGTATCTGCCTATTACTGCTTTCAAGTACCGCTGGCAAAGATATTCAATTAGATTAGAAACTTAATCCTCTTCTTCCACCCCTCAAATTAGGAAGTGACAGAGTGCTCTGAAATGACATTTACCATTTTCTCTCTCTCCTGTCTCACACCGGCATTTTTTAAAGTTCCCATGTTATAGGTTCCAAGGAACCAAAAGACAAAACCTTAAAGAGTGACCAGAAGATAACTACATAATTGGGTCTATTTATAAGAGAAACAGGAAGTTACCCTAAGCTTCTGGAAGAACGACTTCATAAACTGTCCTTAGGAAAACAGATTTCAATACAGGTCTTCCTATCATGTTCTTTAGAAGAAATAGACACTGCATGACTAGGCAGTGGTTTTTCCTTCCCAGATGGCACATGTGCGCTGTGTGTGACTGAACCACACCTGTGTAACATGGGACATCCAAACACCTTCTAGTAGTCCAAGCTTCCTTTGGTCACAGCAAACAGCTTCTACAAATACTCAATAATGGATTTGAGTTACTGGGAACAGAGAAATCTCAGTACTGCTAGCATTATATGTTTATATCAATTCAGTGAAATAATCCATGAGAATCTGTTGTTATCTATGGATGTAAAATACATTAGCCAATTATTCTTGTGTAAGCTAACTGTGTTTGGATTATATTAGAAGTATTCATTAATTATTCTTAGAACAAAATGAGTATGTTTTCACTCCCTTTGCTCACAGTAACTGAAGGGAATTTAAAAATATTTGCGGCCGGTGCGGTGGCTCACTAGGCTAATCCTCTGCCTGCGGCACCGGCACACCGGGTTCTAGTCCCGGTCGGGGTGCCAGATTCTGTCCCGGTTGCCCCTCTTCCAGGCCAGCTCTCTGCTGTGGCCAGGGAGTGCAGTGGAGGATGGCCCAAGTGCTTGGGCCCTGCACCCCAAGGGAGACCAGGAGAAGCACCTGGCTCCTGCCTTCGGATTGGCGCAGTGCGCCGGCCGCAGCGCCTTGGCCGCAGTGGCCATTGGAGGGTGAACCAACGGCAAAAGAAGACCTTTCTCTCTGTCTCTCTCTCTCACTGTCCACTCTGCCTGTCAAAAAAAAAAAAAAAAAATTTGCTCTTGTTGCTAGGTAATCAGGCACGACTTATTTTTATTTTTATCTTATATCTTAGTTATTATCGCCTTAATTTTTCACTTAAGAGTGATTTGGTTAACAATTTCAGAACTTGGAGAGTGTTAACACTTGTAGTTGAAGTGACTGATTACATTCAGTTTGCTTCAGGAGAATGGCCAGAACTTACCAATATTATTGAAAAAAAGATTATGATAATACTTCCCTCCAAAATGTTAACACTGAGTTCATTTACTGCACAAAGGTCACACACACACAAATGAGTACATTTCCTTTATATTTCCTTTTTTTAAAAAAAAAAAAAGATTTATTTTATTTATTGAAAGACAGAGTTAGAAATGTGCCAGGGGATTCCAATACAATCCCATCACGGTGGCATGTACCAATGCCATCTCACTAGTCCAAGGGATCAATTTCAGTTCACAATTGATCACACTGATAGGTCTAAGAGTCAAAAGGATCACACAAATAAGACTAGTGTCTGCTAATACTAACTGATAGAATCAAAAAGGGAGAGAACGATCCAACATGGGAAGCGGGATACACAGCAGACTCATAGAATGGCAGATGTCCTAAACAACACTCTGGCCTCAGAATCAGCCCTTAAGGCATTCGGATCTGGCTGAAGAGCCCATGAGAGTATTGTAGGCATGGAAAGCCAAGATACCATGGAAAAGAAAAAAAAGAAGAAGACCTAAATGAAAGATCTCTGTGAGTGAGATCCCAGTGGAAAGAACAGGGCCATCAAAGAAGGAGGTACCTTTCTCTGAAGGGAGGAGAGAACTTCCACTTTGACTATGACCCTGTCGGAATGAGATCAAAGTCAGCGAACTCTAAAGGCTTCCATAGCCATGGCAACTCATGACTAGAGCCTAAGGAGATTACTGATGCCATGAACAGGAGTGTCAAATTGTTAAGTCAGCAACAGGAGTCACTGTGTACTTACATCCCATGTGGGATCTGTCCTTAATGTGTTGTCTAATGTGCCGTGATGCTATAACTAGTACTGAAACAGTATTTTTACACTTTGTGTTTCTGTGTGGGTACAAACTGATGAGATCTTTACTAATTATATACTGAATTGATCTTCTGTATATAAAGATAATTGGAAATGAAAAATAAAAAACCTGGTGTTAAATTGGAAATGGCATAGAAAATTAATTAATTAAAAAAATATTATGTAGGATCTCTGTCTTTAATGTGCTGTACAATGTTATTTAATGCTATAACTAGTACTCCAGCAGTATTTTTTTCACTTTGTGTTGTTAAATAGGGGCAAACTGTTGAAATCGTTACCTAATATATACTAAACTGATCTTCTGTATATAAAGAGAACTGAAAATGAATCTTGATGTGATTGGAAGGGGAGAGGGAGCGGGAAAGGGGAGGGTTGTGGGTGGGAGGGAAGTTACGGGAGGGGGGAAGCCATTGTAACCCATAAGCCGTACTTTGGAAATTTATATTCATTAAATAAAAGTTTAATAAAAAAAAAAAAAGAAGAAGAAAGACAGAGTTACAGAGAGAAGTAGAGACAGAGAGAAAGAGGTACACTGGTTCACTCCCAAATGGCTGCAATGGATGGAGCTGAGCCAATCTGAAGCCAGGAGCTTTGTCTGGGTCTCCAACATGGTACAGGAGCCCAAGCTCTTGGGCCATCCTCCATTGCTTTCCCAGGTGCATCAGCAGGGAGCTGGACTGGCAGTGGAGCAGCTGAGACTCAAACCAGTGCCCATACAGGATGCTAGCGCTTTAACCCACTGAGACACAACACTGGCCTCTTCTTTTTATTTTAATACTAATAGTTAGTAATGCAGATTTTTTTCCCAGGGTGCAATGGACTTGTTTACTGATTTTTTTTCTGAGATTTTTATATATGTTAGTTGAAAGGCATAGATGGGTAGGGGAGTAGAGGAGAGAGGTAGAGGGGAGGGAGAATGACAAGGAGAGGGAAAGCTCCTCAATCTGCTGGTTTACAACCCAAATAGCCAAAATAATTGGAACTGGGCCAGCTGGAAGACAGGAGACCTGGAACTCAATTAGGCTCTCTTACATGGATGGCAAGGACCCAGCTACTGAGCCATCACCCATTGCCTCTAGGATGTGCACTAGCAGCAGCTGGAATCAGCAGCAGAACCAGGACTCAAATTCAGGCACCCCAGTACAGGAGGCAGGTGTGCCAGGTGGTATCTTAGCCACCAGGCCAAATGCCAACCCCAATCTCTAATTTCAAATACAAAGTCCATTTTTCAATTAAGAACTTTGGTGCCTGGCTCACTGTTACTGATGTGAAAATTAGGCAACTTATTTTGAACAATTCTGTAAATAAGGGCAGATGGTAGAGGTAGTCTCAAAAATTTTTTTTTGATGAGATAGCTAAGAGAATTTCAAAAAAGTTTGACCTTCTTCAAATCTGTATTCTCAAACAAAATATCAGAATTTGGCTTGTAAACAAATTTATCAAATAGTTTCATTTATTATTATTTAGCTTTCATTTGCATTTTAGTAATTGCTATTGCCATAATAATGCTTTAAGGATCAAAAAAGAAGTTTGGAAGAGACTCATGTCTAAAGGCAGGTGGACTACTCCCAATGCCTACCATTTCTATTCCAGACATTGCATTGAGTTAATTGCATGTATCCACCACTAGGCTAGATGCTCTATGATAGCTCAATAATGTAACAATACGTTCTGAAGGGGATAACTAAACAACAGATCCATTTGGAGTCAACAAGTTAAATATCAGATATATCCATCCATCAAGGGAACCTCAAGTATGTATGCGTTTTAAGTTCAGTAACTGAAATTTGATGATGAGAGTCCATTCTTTTACTCAGTTACAGAATGGAAGACTCTACAATAGTGTTGACCTGCTATATTGGGTAATACAGATGGAGAGTGTGTAACATAGATGGAGAATGTATCTTAGATTCTGTTTATGATTCCTTGGGGCCTAGCATCTAATGAATCTGGTAAGAGAAAGCTGAAATGTGTACCATAATTCATGGCTAGCCTGTTAATGTGCTTGTGTTGAAAATAAATAATCTAGGGCTGGTGTTGTGGCACAGAGGGTTAGCAGCTGCTTGTGATCCCAGCATACCATATCCAAGTGTCCATTTGAGTCCTGGCTCTGGCATGGCCCAGCTGGCCATTTGGGGAGTGAACCAGCAGATGGAAGATTCATTCTCTCTAACTCTGCCTTTCAATTAAACAAGATAAATCTTAAAAAAAAATTCAAGTTCAGGGCTGGCACTATGGTTCAGTGGGTTAATCCTCCGTCTGCAGTGCTGGCATCCCGTATGTGCACCAGTTCTAGTCCATGCTGCTCCTCTTCCAATCTAGCTCTCTGCTGTGGCCTGGGAGAGCAGTAGAAGATGGCCCAACCACTTGGGCCGCTGCACCCATGTGGGAGACCTGGAAGAAGCTCCTGGCTCTTGATTTCGGATTGGCCCAGCTCTGGCCATTGCAGCCAATTTGGAGAGTCAGCCAGTGGATGGAAGATCTCTCTTGTTCTCTGTCTCTGCCTCTTTATAACTATGCCTTTCAAATAAATAAGTCTTTAAAAAAATTCAAGTTCTGATCTAAAAGTTTCTTTTCCTTGGAGAATGTCAGAGGGCATTTATGCCATCACACCTCCATTTTATTTATTTAAAAATTTTTAAATTTACTTATTTGAGAAACAGAGATAATGATAGAAAGATCTGCTGGTTCACTCCCCAAATGCCTTCAATGACCTGACGAGGGGGTCAAAGTTAGGAGCTAGTAATTGGATCCAGGTCTCCCACTCCCACGTGGGTGGCAGGAACCCAACTAGCTGAATCATCACTGCTCCCAGGGTGTGCATTCGGAGAAAACTGGAATCTGGAGCTGCAGCTGGAAGTCAGACCCAGGTACTCTAATAGGAGACTCAGGCATCCTAACTGATTTCTTAACAGCTAGGACTAAGGCCTGCCCCTCGGATTTCACTTATAATTTTCAAATTCCAGAATCTGAGTTTAAATGAAAAAAAGATGATATAATCTAAATGAGTTTTCATAGACGGCTACTTAATGAAATTTGACCCATCCATGTAACACAATATTACATAGCCATTAAGGTTAGGTACACATGTACACACACACACAAACACAGGTACATACCTGTGTGTATATAAAATTTTCTGAAAATTGATTATAGGGTTACTCATAAGGCACAGGAGGTCAAAGACAGGAGGGAGAGAAAAGCATTGTTTGCTTCTACTTGTATCCTCTTCTAAACTTTGACCTATTTATAACATGCAATTGTTGGTTTTATAAACAAAAAAATATAAAATATTGATGGAATGTCTTTTTTTATCACTTTAAAAATGATTAGTCACAGAATGAGTGCCCCAGAATTCCCTCATGAAGATCTCTGTAACCTGTAGTTCTTTAAGCACAAGTGACTTGCTCCCCACTCACCATTTTCCAGGCATAGCTAACATTGTAGGCCTCCTTCCCAGTTTCTCTCAGCTTGTTTATGTGCCAAGACAGGGACGAGTTCACAGGCACTGCGATAATCTGGCTGCCCAGAGGGAGGCTGCATTGGCAAACAGAATTAAACACTTCAGGCAAAAGATAAAATTAAGCATTTAATTAAAGGCAAGAAGAAGCTGTGAGTCAAGGGTTGCCTCCTGATTTTGAATAGCAATGAAGCTCATCACTTATGAAAGACATAATGTGCAATTTCCAATTTTGTAAAAGCATTATGTCAACTTTGCATTAAAAACATTCCTTACTCTCTACTCTTGTCCCCCAGTTCTAAGTCTTTCCAGAGACTAACTTGTCTCAGATCACTCAGTCATTAATTTTCAGCCAATGAGCACAAAGACCCACTTCTCCACAGGTTACCATCTGCCAAAATAATGCATCACAGTTGGAAAAAATCCAATCTGTTTTGATCTGAAGAGAAAACGTCTTAGATTGTGCTGTCAACTTGGAAAGGATGCTATCTGCCAAGCTATTTTTTGGCAAATGCAGTAGAGTTGGTCCTCAACCTTTTATTTTGCCAGCATTTTCCAATTTGGTACAACTACAGTATTTTTAAAAAATAACTTTATCTGTTATACAAAGTGAGCAAAGTTTTGGATGCTACTCTTATGGAAAAAATATTGAGTATACTTTTGATAATATTCCCCAGTGGGTTCCATTCCTAGTGAGAAAAAAAATGCTTCAGCCCTCACCTTTCCCTTACCTTAGGATATTTTGCCGAACCAACTCAAACTTTGGGATATTTTCATAATGTATAATATCAGTATGAAGGGGGGGCTCTGATAGCAAATATGGCCTGGTAAGAGACGGATGCATAAGTGTATAGCCTGAAATAAGAGAACAAAATGCATGCTGTCAAAATATGTGGTAGAGAGTACACAACTAGTAAAAGTGCCTATCACTGGTTGGAAATGTGGGAGACTCTGGGATGGCTGCCCAGCCCTCAGTTCATCCATATGTAACTTCCCAGTCCAATAAAAACTGAACCTGATTTATGTTTGCTTGCATAAAACTTTCAAAGTGTAGAAAGATGCCTTAAATTCTCAAACATCTGTCTCATCAAGAATATCTTGGAAGTATTGGTTGTTTGGTTTTCATTTTATAAAATGTTTTAATCTACCACTAACCTTACAGGCAGTAAATCTAAAAATAATACAGATCAGAAAAAAAAAAAAAAAAGAAAACATGGCCAAAGGAACACATTCTCTGTGTCATTCAATCCTCAAGTCTAATTTCCTGTTGCTACAAATAACCCATTCCTATCCCTCAACACAATATGGGAATAAATACATGATGTGTAGATTCACTCTGTCATCTACATGGCGTTCCATCCCACGTGAGCAGTCTTAGGCACACTGCTTGCCTTTAAATATAATCCTTTTCCTCCGGCCTTCTTAGCGTCAGGGTATCGACACTATTTTCCTGAGGTTACTAAGGAAGCCGTTCTTTCTAGTGATGAACTTTTAGCAGATTACCTTTGTCATCTATGAGGAAAGTATAGGAAGCCAGAGAGTCTTGGTAATATGTCACATCTTCAAGAATGTAAGCCAGATTCACATCCACACCCACGATTCCCAGAAGTAGGTTTCCAAAATAACAGGGTTTACTCACAGTCATTATCAGACCTATGGGTTACAAACAAACAAATCCAAAGATAGCAGAGCAGGCCTGGGTCAACAGTGGAGCAGTGTTCTAGTGGGTCACGAAGGCTGATATTAGCCATCTCAGTTTTGCTTGGGGGAAAATTTCTTATGGAATCCCATAATCAATTACCACCTTTGTGGACAGTGGAATGAGTAAGAGATAGAGAGAAATTGAGTTCTTTGATGTAATTTAATTGGAGGCAATTTGTACATTTTCCTCTACTTTTTCATCTGAAAAGACAGATATGGCATTCCAGATATGTGCAAAACATCAGTAGGGCAAAATACATTATCCTACTTCCTAAAATAGGGAGATTCGGCTAAATTTGAAAAGAACACTGGACAAGGAATTTGAATTTCTGAGCTCTGGTCTAGCTGTACCCTTTTTGTCTTGTACACGTTGACACGGTATATAACTTCCCTGAACCCTGATTTACACTGCTGCTTAAAGGACACAGTAGGGACCGGCGCTGTGTTGTAGTGTGTAAAGCCACTGTCTGCAGTGCCGGCATCCCATATGGGTGCAAGTTTGAGACCTGGATGCTCCACTTTCAATCTGGCTCTCCGTTGTTGCCTGGGAAAGCAGAAGATGGTCCAAGTCCTTGGGCCCCTGCACCCATGTAGGAGACATGGAAGAGGCTGCTGGCTCCTGCCTTCTGATCGGCTCAGCTCTGGCAACTGTGGCTATTTGGGGAGCGAACCGGTGGAATGGAAGACCTCTTTCTCTCTCTCTGCCTCTCTGTAGCTCTGCCTTTCAAATAAATAAATAAAACTTTAAAAATAAAGGACACAGTAGTAATTACAGATTTCTAGGAGATGTTGGATCAAGAACTTATTAAATGATAGAATGTTTGAAAGATATTACTATATCTCAGTAATGCAACTTTTCAAAAAACACAAAGGTCTGACCACATAGAACCTTAGGTAGTAAAATGAGAAATTAAGTTTACAAAGGCGTGTATTTCTAGATTGACAGACCATTCCCAAATTTTCATGTGGAGGGCCAGACAGAAACTATGCTAGGCTCTGTGGGTCATCCAGTTTTTGGTGCCTATTCTCTTCTTAAACAACAACCCTTTCAAAATGTCAAAAACCATTATTTAGCCTACAGGCCATACAAAAGCACACAGGAGGAAAACATATAGAAAGAGACAGCATGAATGCTAGGTTAGTGCATGGCCCAAGCCTCTGGATACCTGGCCTCACTACTGAGTTGGGTGAATTGTGCTCCCTCTCCACATGAGCCTCTTTGTGGGTCCAACTCTAAGGCTCCAACTAAAACTCTAAAAAAGAGTTTCCCTCCATCTTGATCTTCAGTCTTTCTGTGCTTAACAGCATGTTTGTGTGGAGCAGCATGTCAGAGAGTCATTCTAGAAACACCCAGGAAAGGAATCTGGGCATTCTAGAAACTTCCACAAAGAATGGTCCACAGAGAGAATCATGTACAATGTCTGCTTGATGTATTGTTAAATTGTTATAGGGGCAAAGTGCAAAAAAGGCATCATAGGGCAGGAAAAGTTCACAGAAAGTCACATAATGGGTACCAACGACAATTTCACAAGAATCCTCTAAGCAATGTGCATTTGAAATGCTATTTGTCTTTTTAAAAAAAATTATTTATTTATTTGACAGGTAGAGTTACAGACAGTGAGAGGGAGAGACAGAGAGAAAGGTCTTCCTTCCGTTGGTTCACCCCCCAAATGGCCGCTACGGTAGGAGCTATCCTGATCCGAAGCCAGGAGCCAGGTGCTTCTTCCTGGTCTCCCACGTGGGTGCAGGTGCCCAAGCACTTGGGCCATCCTCCACTGCCTTCCCGGGCCATAGCAGAGAGCTGGACTGGAAGAGGAACAACCGGAACTAGAACCCGGCACCCATATGGGATTCCGGCGCCGAAGGCGGAGGATTAGCCAAGTGAGCCATGGCGCTGGCCCAAGAATGCTATCTGTTTTAAAACATTGAGAAGTTACAAGCACTGTGAGGGCCAGCATGGAGACAGAGGTCCCAATATACATGCCACATTCCTCGGACTTCAGTCTGAGATTAAAGCAATTTTTATAGATCAGTGATATACAAGAGAAACATTCTGTGAATTAGACACATGTTCATTTCAAATTTCTGTTCTCCTCTGGATATGTTGAGAACAAAGTCTTAAAAAGAAACACAATCCTACTTTTCAATTATCAACATGGACACAAGGCTCTTGATCCCATTATTGCAAATAAAGTAGGCTAAGCTCTTGCTACACTGGCAAAATCCTCAAACATTCTTTTTACTTTAACCCAAAGCACACAGATTTGCTTTTTAAAAGAAATATGTTCAGTAGCTGATATTTTAATCTGCGGGGGTTTTGAATTAGAGCCATGTAAACATGGGTTTCCCCAGACTCAATTCCTCATGCCATGGAGTGAGAGGGTGTACTATCCAATCATTCTGGGGAATGAAGACACAAAGATGAAAACACTAAAAGGGAATTAAATGGATCTTAAAACCAATCACTGAACCTACTGTATAGGATTCACAAAACAAGATTAAAATTTGGATGACATCAGGCAACAGGTGGCAAAGTCTTGTACATGACTGGTTTAAAGCATTCAGGGTAGGTCTCTGGGATGGAGAGGTAATATATATTTTTTTACCATCGCCATTTTTCTATTTTCATTCTATCTCTGCCATGTGATAGATTGAGGAGGTTTGGGGGATTGGAAAAGTGAGAGAGACAGACAGGATTTGCAGAGGTAAATTTTAGGAAGGGTCCCACCTGAGTTGATAGCACCGTTGTTAATATTTGGTTGTACAGTCCTCTGAGTTTGCAAAGGATTGGGTTTCCACATCTGTCTTTGTTCCTTTCACACAGTGTCAACAGAATTCATCGATCCCTCTTTGTCTTCTCAGACTTAAAAGGCCGCTGAGGGTGCGATGTATGCCTTCCCTCTCATTGCTTGGCACAATACTCTGTTGCCACTCAATGTTGTGGGTTGAATGCATAAAAGGTCACTTGCCTTCAAGATGTGATATTTTCATATAAAGGGAAATAACCTTATCTAAATGTGGGAGTGTCTATCTTACATGTCTGTGGGCCCTTCCAGAGACTGGTAGGGTAAAACAATTCTGAGGTACTAGTGGCTGTCGCATTTCTTCCTTACAGAAAGGATATGTTTACAGACTCTCTAGAAAACACACTCTTTCTAGGCTTGTTACACTGTGCATACGTGAGTTTTCCTGAGTATCTATATTTATGAGAGCTCCTAGTTAACCAAACAAAAGATCTCACATGGTGTTGGTGTCTGTCTGGCTACTTGCTGGCTGACTCGTCAACCTTCACTGTCAAGGAAGAGTGGGAGGGACATGAGGAGAAGAGAAACATTGTCCTTTTACTGGGAACAGCCTGCTGGCCAGGCACTGCTCTAGATGTTTTACATGTACCTTTATGCATTTTATACATCTATTGCTGCATCTTCCCAACTGCCTCAAAGGAAGTATTATATTTCCTATTTTATAGGTCAGTAACTCAATCACATGAAGGTTAGGCACTTTACCCAGTATCATATTACAGGTAACTTGTGGCATCAGGTTGATGATGGTGATGATAATGATGATAACAACAAATGCAAAATAATAAATTAAAAAATAAATGAGCAATTACAATTAGGGGTTATAGCAATTACTGATAAGCCTTATATACATTATCTAATTAATCCTATTAACCAGAAAGATTATTACCCCATTCTAGAGAATGCCAAATGGAGAATTAATGAGATTAACTAACTCACCAAGGATAACAACTTAAGTAGAAGAGTAGGACTTAAATGCCCATTTGATGCCAAACCTAAATTTACCTGACTGTGCCATGTTGCCTTGCCTTTAAGGCTGAATCCTAAGTACTTCTGAGTTTTATTTACCAGTTGCAATACTACTCTACCCTTTAGTCCCAACTCATAAAATCTCCCAAAGAGACACAACCATTATGTCTACTGAGATTAGGGCAACAAGGAAGAAATAAGGCTGGGATTTCTGCTCCAGAATACAGTGTTAAAGGTAAGTGGCAGGGGGCAATGCAAGCCTATGATCCAGAGAGAGGGGTGCCTGTTCCTGTCCCCCTACCTTTAGTAGGAGGTTTTCTCCAAACTCACCATCTCCCATCTCATCTGAGAAGGGGAGGCTGAAGACAGCTTCATCAATCATGCGGTTGGGCAGGTTGGTGTAGAACCTGCCCACTGTGGTCTCCAGGTTACTGAGCTGGTTCAGTACCATCATGCTGCCCTTGATCACAGGCAAGGCTGTGCGGTCTGGCACACCGTACTTGCCAGAGTTCTGCTCGGCCAGATCCCTCAGGAAAGCCAGCTCCTTCAAACCAGTCACTCCATCTAAAAATCAAAAGCCACAGGATGCAAAATGGTTTATAACCATAGGACGTCTTGCAAGTTTGATCTAATATGAGCAAGAATGAAGTCTTACAATGCCAAAGGAGTTTTTGCACAATGTAGACTTAGGACAGAAATACCAGTTCCTGCTGAGAAGCAGGGCCCGAGGCATGGTCTTTCCTTAAACAGTCAAGAGGGCAAAGAGATTCTTCAAAAGACAATGATGAAAAACATATGAGTAAATACAGGAGGCCTGTCCAGTAAGGATGTGTTCTCCCCCACAAACTTTAATTATAAAATTTAAATTCTTTTTCTGCCTGTGATATTTGAAAGCAAAAGTAATGATTAACAAATCTGCATTTAATTTAAAGAAGCAGATGAAGTTGTAAGAGTTTTAAACGAAAGGTTTACCATTTCATTCCCACTTCTATGCCTGTAAAACACTTGCCAAAGTCTTATGCTACTAAATGAAAGAATTATGGATTGCATTTAGTGATGTATCCAAACCCTGTCTCTTTAAGTGAATTTTAATTACAGATGTTTCATACTTGATATTGTTAGGACAGTAATGAATTTGATTTAGTTAATGTATATATTTTTATGTTTAGAGGTTTTAAAAAACTTTGCAAAGGATTCAGGCATCCTGGGATATCCTATCCAACAACATCTGTAATCTATAGCACAAAAATAAATTTAATAAACCATTTTTTTTTTTAGTTTGCTATTGTTGGAACACAGTCAAAAGGATTAGTAACTAATCACATATGGGTACCATTGTAAACAAATTCAAATGATTTCAGTTATTACTGAGATCCCATTATTGCAGTTTTAAAAGATTTTGCTTCATGGTTTTAGAGATTTTAATAGCAAACCATGAAGTCATTACAAAGAATCTGAAGTATTTATGGTTCATCTGTCACCTGGGTCTATACCATTTCTACATAGGGAGTGTAGATAGTTCAAGCCCAGAAGTCCATTTCTAATGGCAATAATTTCTTTATTTTATTTTATTTATTTGAATGACAGAGTTAGAGAGAGGTAGAGACACAGAGAGAGGTCATCCATCCGCTGGTTCGCTTCTCAAATGGCCGCAATGGCTGGAGCTAGCCACATTAGCAGGGAGTTGGACTGGAAGTGGAGCAGCCAGGACTCAAACAAGTACCCATATGGGATGCTGGCACTACAGCCCCGGGCTTTAACCTGCTGTGTCACAGTGCTGGCCCCTGGATTTAATTTCTTTCTTAAAAGATCATATTTAAACGAACTTGGAATTTAATCCACTCATGTAATGCTAAAGGAAAGTAAAAAAATACCTGGACCAAATTTGTCAGAAGCAAGTAACTGTTCCATTTGCTTAGCACAGGGTATGCTCCAGAGTAAAATACAACACAAAATACATGACAGATGCCTGACCTTACACCCCCAAGTAGCTCACAGAGGTGATACGATACAGGGAGAAAATCCAGGCAATAAAAACACTTCTTTCTTTGTTACATATTACTTGGCTCTCTCAAAATATAAAAGAAGGTGCTGGCACTGTGGCGTAGTGGGTAAAGCCGCCGCCTGCAGTGCTGGCATCCCATCTGGGCACCGGTTCAAGTACTGGCTGCTCCACTTTCAAACCAGCTCTCTGCTATGGCCTGGGAAAGCAGTAGAAGATGGCCCAAGTCCTTGGGCCCCTGCACCCATGTGGGAGAGCCAGAGGAAGTCCCTGCCTCCTGGCTTTGGATCAGTGCAACTCTAGCCATTGCAGCCATCTGGGGAGTGAATCATCGGATGGAAGACCTCTCTCTCTTTTTGCCTCTCCTTCTCTCTCTGTGTAATTCTGACTTTCAAATAAATAAATTAATCTTTAAAAAATATGAAAGAAAAGTGATAAGCAAAGCAGAGCAGCATGGGACTAAGTGCAGGGTATTTTGCGTTCTCCATCATGGAATGTTATGCAGCTGTGGCATGGGGTCACTAGAGGGCTGGCAGATTGACAGGCATTGTGGATGGTCTATTGTCAACAGTTTCATTTTCATGCTCTAAACTACATTTCCCAGAATGCCCCCTTTGTGTGTCCTTCCAAGTTTCAGTTAACAAAAATGAAGTATTACAAGATTTAGGAGGTGACTTAAGCAATGGCAGCAGACACAGAGGGAGCAGAATGTGCCATGTGCTCCAGTGCTGGCTTACTTGACAGTGGTCCCAGGCGCTGAGAGCACACAGGGCTAGCAGCAGCCCACGGATGTCCACACTCACCTCCTCAGTGATTTCCGTGTTCCGAGCTCCCCAGCTCCCCAGGACACTCACCTTACTTTTCTTTTTTTTTTTTTTTGACAGGCAGAGTGGACAGTGAGAGAGAGAGAGACAGAGAGGTCTTCCTTTTCCATTGTTGACCCCCCAGTGGCCGCTATGGCCAGCGCGCTGCAGCTGGCGCACCGCGATGATCCTAAGCCAGGAGCCAGGTGCTTCTTCTGGTCTCCCATGTGGATGCAGGGCCCAAGCACTTGGGCCATCCTCCACTGCACTCCTGGGCCACAGCTGAGAGCTGGACTGGAAGAGGAGCAACCGGGACAGAATCTGGTGCCCCAACTGGGACTAGAACCCGGTGTGCCGGTGCCACAGATGGAGGATTAGCCTAGTGAGCTGCGGTGCCGGCCTCACCTTACTTTTCAAACTTCTTGTAAGTTATCCATTCCCCTTTGTGGACCTGTACTTATTTAGTTCCTCCCACCATGTGTATACTGTAATTCTGACAAAAAATGATTTATTCCAAAATTCTCTTAGTGGTTCTGCTTCCCTACTGGATCTTTGACTGGCAAAACAAGGGAATGTGTCTGCCCTTGTGATCAGCAATTAGAACCGGCCCTCTGAGGTGGGGGGCAGGGAGGGAGGAAAATCCCAGGGTGAAAGGAGACACCGGATGGTTAGATACAATTATCGGGGGCACAACAAATGCATAAGAGGCTCTGATGGGTGGGATTTAGGACCAGTGAAAAGAAGGACAGGTAGGAAGCTTTTCCTCAGTATTTTCCTGGGCAGACCTTTAAATCTAACGGAAAAGAAGCAGGGATGACTTCCCTTTAGATCTCCTTACTCCTTTATTATTGTATTTGTTTATGTGCCATTTATGTTTTTGTCACTGGGCTATATTAGTGGCTTAAAGACAGACATCTTGTATAATACGATTCTTACTGAAACCTTAGTAACCTATGGTGTACAGTAGGTGCTCAATCAATGTTTTGTCCCTTCCTTCCTTCCTCTTATGACTAAAAGAAGCTGAACCATAGGAGAAAAGAGCAACAGTTAACCTGAGATAGCACTGAAAGGCATGCCCAGGCAAGATGAGGCCATGCTCACCAAGTACCTTCACTGTGCCTAGCTCTTGACGTTAAGTGCACAGAGTACAAGGAAGACTAAGAGCTTGTGCCAGGAGGTCCATTGCTGAGGGACCACATGTGACCTCCCCACCACACCCGAAAGGGAAACATGCTCATGAGAAGAAAGTACAACATTCTGTGGACATGGCACAAAACTGAGCTGGCCCTGCATAGTCAGGCATCCTCCTCCTCTGAGCTGTGATGTGAGAGACAAGAAACCATGTCATCTTTCATTCACTGCTCCAGCTGGCTTTGAGGACCTGTTAGTTAGCAGGTAGGATGGGAAGAACTTTCAACACATACCATATCTTGCTTATTTTCTATCACAATAATCCTATGCATAGATTTGATTCTCAGTTCACACATAAAACAGAGGCCCAGAGAGTCCAGGTGACCTGCCCTAAACCACACAGCTAGTAAGTACAGATGGCTACTAAGTGAGGTCCATGTAACATTTGGAAAAGAAACACTCCAGCCCACACCATCCTGGGAGGATCTGAATAAGAATCTGAGGGTAGTATCTGAGAATCTGCACTTAAAAACCATTTCCCAAGTAATCCTTAGCATATTAAAATATAAGAGCCACTTTCCCTAAAGCCACATGGTTTTGCATGGAAATTGGGAATTGAAGAGAAATACAAGATTGTAGGTGGGAAAGGCTGCTGGATCAAGACATGGCCTCTTACACACAAGACAAGATGCCTGCCTTGAGTACTGAGGGCAAGAGCCCAGGGAAGTTGAAGCAACACACATGGAGAGCAACAACACAGCACAGAGGGTAGAAAACTGGGCTGTCCCCAGACTGGGGGATGGGTTGGGGTGCAGAAGAGGAAAATGGAGTATTTCCTTAAAATTGTTCACTCATCAAATGCTTTCACATGCATCACATTTGCAGCAGCACAATCAATTGTAATGAGTCCCTAGCGAGTGCCAAGTGCAGACCATAATGCTAAGCCTCACAACAACCCTGCAGAATAGGTGACCCTTATGTTCATTTGACAGGCATGCAAGCTGAGACGGAGGAAGTGGCAGAAGAGGTTAGTGGTGACTATTCAGGGCAATGTGGAATCCAGAACCACCTTCACACGGAGACTCGGCCTGTACAGGCTGTATGCGGGCCTGTATTTGGCTGCTTGCAGCTCAGATCAACGAGCTAAGTTCACAATCTCCAGGCAACAGCAAACCTCAGATTATGTAGACTACGAGGGAGAACTGCAACAAAGGGAGCTGTACAAAATCTTCTGCAAGACCACAGAACGTGAGAAGCTTTAGAGACAAGCAGTTGGCTGGAGAGAGGGACATGCCAAAAGGCCCTGCGTGCCAACGTCAGTCAGGAAGAGAGCGGGCGGCTTGTCTGTGCTTGGTGACAGCCTTCATCAAAGCACAGTGTTAGGAGTCTGTTTTCTTTCTTCAAGCAGCATCCACTTAGAGGGAA
Source organism: Lepus europaeus (assembly GCF_033115175.1). Taxonomy (NCBI): domain Eukaryota; kingdom Metazoa; phylum Chordata; class Mammalia; order Lagomorpha; family Leporidae; genus Lepus; species Lepus europaeus. Next base: position 56,480,430 of record NC_084831.1, on the reverse strand, counting down.
CTTTCATCTGAAAGAAAAATCTCGCAACACTGCCTACCGTTCATGAGGGCGTAGGTGAGAATCATTACGGAGTTGTTGAGAAAGCTATTTTCTTCATTGATGACACGGAGAGTTGCCTTTTTATCTTCTTCTGAGGAGTCCTTTGATGTAATGCCAGCTGACAGGTAAACGATGGCCAGGTCAGTATCTAAACAAAAACACCCAAACGCAACATTACATTTGGGTGCTGGCTGGAGGCAGCGGTGCTGTTTCCCTTTCATTCCCTCCTCATTTCCCCTCCTTGAGGTGAGGCCCTGCTGGCCCCCCTTCCCACTCTTCTTATGTGTGGCTGTGGCTTTCATCTCCTGCCTCTATGTCCTCCCATCCAGCCCTCTCTGGACAGCAAGGCCTCGTTCGTCTGGAGCAGGGTAAAACATTGTTCCCTAATAAATCTGCTGGATAAAAGAAGGTGATATTTTTTAGGCACCCATGCCTGCGGTAACTCAAGAGAACCTCAATGGAGGCCCCTGCTGTTGTCTAAAACATGGCTGTTCCTCTGCTCTCTGACTCAGGACCACCGTCATGACACTCAGGAAGGCAGGGGGACTAGGCGTTAAAGTGGTGCTGTTTCTAGGAGGCTCGCTGGACACGTAAGGTTATTTGGCCTGCATGAACTACCTCTAGATACATTTCCACTCACACACTCAGCAATGCTGTGAAGCACTAAAAACTTGAATGCACGGGCCAGGAGCCTGGGTTTAAGCAATGGCTAGGTAATTTAGGGAAATTTCTTTCTCTCTCTACACCTCAAGTTCCTTGTCCATAAAATGGAGGAAATGACAATGCTGACTTCATAGGGCTGTTGTCAGAACTCATTGGTTAACATAAGTAAAGGGTGTATGCAGAAGGATGATGGCAAAAAGAGGGTGACAAAGAAAGAAACTGCAACATGTGTGCACACACACACACCCATCCCTAAACAGCAATGGAGCCCTTCTCCTTGTCTGAAGTACCATCCATGACCTGGGAGTCAGATGCTCCCCACACAGGGCTGATGGGCAGACTGAGAATTTCAGTTCCATGGGAGCAGCTGTCTTGACTCAGAACTTAAAGCGATGTATTTCCTACCCCTAGATAATAAGCACGGCTGGATGACCACTGTAAGAGGGATGACAGCTGGACTTTTTATATTTTCCTTCTAATCAGAGATCCTTTCATTCCACAGATATCTAGGATATCCTACATAGAAGTTGTATCTTTATTGAGAAATAAATATTTATATAAAGCACTATACATTCATCTCCTCAGGTTCCTGTTGCTGTTTAATTGAGGTTGCCCGACACTGCCTGTGACATGCAACCTCTGACTTGACCCCAACGGCCCCCACCTCCTGATATTCATGTCCTGGAGGCAGCTGCCTCCCTTTGAGCATGGGCTGGTCTTAGTGACTCCCCTCAGAGAGAAGAGAATGCGTCAGAGGTTACGGGATGTCAAGACTTCCTCACCAGGAGGGAAGCCATCTGGCATGCTCTATGGACTCTCCTACAGAGGAGCAAGGGACAGAAGCCCTCAGAATCAGAAATCCTGCCTGCACCAGTGTGAGTGAGCTTAGAAGCAGGCCCTCTCCCAGTCAAACTCTGAGATAACTGCTGCACCCTGAGACATCATGAGCCAGAGGCACCCGGCTGAGCAGTGCTCCGATTCCTGGCCTACAGAAACTAGGATAACAAACGTTTATTGTGCTAAGCTGCTGAGTGCTGGGGTAATTTCTTAGGCAGAAATAGGTAATGAATACAGTTATTCTTTAAAAAAATGATCCTGAGGAGGAGGAGGTCTCAGTGCTTGAATTTCTTTTAGTTTGTAAATTTCCATTTTAAGTTTTAAACTATAATTTACTATGCAGAATCAAACAGTTAATTTACATATGCTGTTTCAATATTGTAGACAACTAAACTGAGTTTAATACAATTTGACTCAATGAAATAAATTCATTTAAAGTCCCTCTTATTTACCACAAATATTTAATATGTCCTTAAAATTTTTAAAAATGCTTTTTAGTTTTGAGAGGTAGAAAGCCAGAGAAAGAAGGAGAGAGAAAGAGAAAGAGAAAGATCTTCCACGTGCTGATTCTCTTCTCAAACACCCTCCAAGGCCAGGGCTGAGCCAGGCTGAAGTCAGGAGCCTGGAACTCAATCCAAGTCTCCCATGTGGGTGGCAGGGACTCAACCATGTAAGTCACCACTACTGTCTCACGGGGTGCACCTTCGCAGGAAGCTGGAATACACAACAGAGCCAGAACTTGAATCCAGGCACTCTGGTAGGCAATTTGGGCGTCCCAAACACTGGTTTATCAACTGTGCCAAATGCCTAGAAAGCAAGTCTTAAAGCTATTTTTTTATGCTCCATTTCCAATGAACATTAACTGCAGATGTAAAGATGTAAATTTCATTACATTTAGTTAGTGCTGACACCAAAAATATCCTTAAGTTTTAGGAATATTCCTAACTTAAAGTAGATGCCAATATTTTTCAGTGTTGTAAGTCAGCCCAATACATTATTCATTGGACCCTAAACATCTCACTTAAACTTCAGGCTGACAAAGAATACCAATAGTGCTTGACTCCATAGTAGGGAGAATAAAGGTGTGGAAAGCAGAATTCAAAGACAAAGTATATTTTGATGAAAAAAAAAAAAAAAAGCCCTTGAAATCCATGATTAATTTTAATACATATTTTTCTTAGACTTCTTGAAGATTCTTTATATACTTATATACAAAGATTTCAAACTTTTTTGCACCCAAATAAGCTTATCTTTTGCATTCCAGTTTCCATGAACCATCTGAAGTAGCCTTGTAAGAAACAAATTAGATCCTCACAGCAAAGGTACCATGTGTGATAAATTCCTTATTACTGACACACTTGGACTGACATAAAAGAGGGTCCTTCAGTTTTCTGATTTAGCCTTATGATTCTGGATAGAATATACTACCATCAAGAGTGGGTTTTAAGGTATGGAACTGTATCTGGGGCATGGCCCAGAAAGCCTGCAGCCCTCAGGCTCCCTTCCATCACCAAGTACTCTTCCTTCTACACAAGACATATACCTGTGAGCATCCTCATCAGCTCTGCCCAGCCTGATTCCATTCCACTCTACACTCAAGTGAAATGGACTGGTTTTTCCATTCTTAGTTATCAAATCTGTCAAAAAAATTTTTTTTAACTCATCAGAATATCCCTCTATTGTCACCCACTTAGAGGAATTTTAAGTCTTGTTAGGGTTGAATAATTATAGAGACTTGGGACAGAGCAAAGATGCAGCTTGTACCTGGAAGAAAATGCAGTAGACTCTTCATTTGTCTAGTCCCTCTCTAAACCACCAGGGGTTCTTGTAGTCAATACAAAAAGGGAAAAGCAACTCCAAGTTGGGCTCTGACCACGTGACTAGATTCCTACTCCATGCCACCGCATTCCTTCTACTATAAGATGGTCCTCCAAACACCCACCTCCCAAAAAACTGAGACCAACCAATCCAAAAGCGTTAGCTCGATCAGTTATATCAGTTATATATTTACCATGGGAATGAAAAAAAACAGCAATGGATAAAAAGTTTTAGATTTTTCTAGTGTTACAAAGCAAATTAACCCAAAGTTACAATGATACATGACGTAGAGCTTCATGCGCAGACTAACCTGTGAAATAATCCTAAATGCTAAGTCTCATTCTTATTTGAATATCTTTGCCATGCAGACCCTAAAATAGCCCCCAATCAAGTAGATGCTAAATAACTGTGGGGTGAACAAAAGTAGTGATGGAGATGCAAGCTCCTAGAAGGCTACAGAGTCTGTCCCCTTACTTTGATGTTACTGAGGCTACTAGTGGTCCCTGGCCATCTTTGGGCTTAGGGTCAACTTAGGATATCTAGGGTAGCTATTCTAGTTTAGTTGGAGCTGGAAGTCTTGTAGGGAGCTGCATATCATAATAATTACAGCTAAAATCTTTGAATACTTAAGATAGACCCTTGGGTCTTATTATCTCCCTCAGTTTACAGAGAAAACTAGGCCTGCAGCGCTCAAATAATTTACACAAGTATGCAACATTAGAAAAGTTTCACATTAAAACATTGGTTGAAATCCAAAACCTACATATTTAACCAGTAGGCTATATTGCTTAAGTGCACCCTAACACTTCTTAACGAAGTGGAGGAGGTTAACTCTTGAAGGATTGCTTTATGCAAACGAATTGAGGTTCTTTTCCCTCTGCACTGCCAGTAGTAGCTGTAAATTGGAAGCTGGTGAGCTCAGGAAACATCTTACTTGGTCTGAGCGTTAAGAAAACTGTGCCACTCAAATCTGTCCAAGTCTCTGATGATCAGCTTTCTTGCATTGTTTTTGTTTGCCAGCATGAAGCAAAGAAAAACAAATGCAAGAACTCCAGAGGCAAAATGCCTCCCAGCAAATCGGGCTTCTGCTAATGTGCTTCTGCTTAATGAGGTCTCTATTCACAGCTATAAAGCTGAAACAAATGTCAGCACTTAAAAATCAAGGCATTTCATAAAAATCCAGATTTCTGGCTTCTCTTAAAACAGAAGATTTGGCAAAGCTAGGTGGGCATTCTCACATGCTAACAACAGACTGAACAGAGAGAGCGGCTACCCTCTTCCTGGGGCACGCTCTCTCTGGCTTACTGTGTTGTCCAACCAGCCTCACTATCTCACCCTGGCTAGCTTGACTTGTGTCCACTATAACAGTGAAAATTGGAATAAATGCTAACAATGGTTTCATGACTGCTGAAACAAGTACAACATTTCTAAGCAAAGGACACAAGTAGTGGAATTGACAATGTCGCCCATCTGCCGAGGATACCTGAGAGGCCAGCCTGGTCCACTGGCCTTATTGAACTGTGGGTAACTTTATACTCAGCCTCCCTAAATATTGGCCTGTGGGCTGCTGGTACTTGTCAGTGCCAGCAGACAAAATTCTAAGGATATCTAATGACTCCATACCCTTGTAACAACCTCTTTGCTTGAGTGTGACTACAACCTTGTATCTTGCTACTAATCAGTAGGATATGGCAAAAGTGATGGACATAATTTCCTGTGAATGTATTATACTTGGCAAAAGGTAGATGGATTTTGCAGATGTAATCAAGGCCCCAAATAAGTTGACTCTGAATTAATTACTCTGAGTTAATCAGGGAGAGGGACTTGATCAAATAAAAAGTAGATGTGGGTCTGATCTAATCTGATGAGCCCAGTAACAGAGGGTCCACATTTTCGCTTAAAATAGAAGAGTAGAAGAGCTATGTACCTAATGGCCTTAAAGAAGCAAACAACAGTTGCAGGGAAGTGAATTCTAGAAGCCAGCAGTCATGTGAGTGCAGAAGAGGACTTCCAACCTCATATGAGATCAAAGTCCTGCTGACACCTAAGTTGCAGCCTTGTGAGACTCTGGAGGACACAGTGAAGTGTCCTTAGACTCCTGGTCCATGAAAATTGTGAGATCCTAAGGGTTATGTTGTTTTAAACTGCTAAGTTGGTGATCATTTGTTAGGCAGAAACATAAAAAGAATACACCATCTACCATCAATTGTTGCAACAATTACAGCACTTCCTTCTTTCAGGGGCCCACTGTGTGCCAGGCGCTATGCTTTTTTTGATCAGTGCTGTCTTGGTTTAAATGCAGACACAGTGAAAAGCCTGAAAATATATTCTTTAAATTTATCTCAATAGGATACCTTAATGTTTCAAAAAACAAAAAACAAAAAACAACAACAACAAAAAAACAACAAGCAGATTTTCAAATACAAAGGGAAAATGAAATAGATTCCTTTTAGTAGTCTCGAAGCCTGAGCTCCATTTCACATATCCTTTCCTTTCCTTTAGCATGCATCCTAATTCCAGATTTTCCTTAATACATGAAAATTAAATTAGAGTGCCTTTGTACATTTGAAGGGCTGCGCTCATCTAAATGACAGCTGGTTAGAAGGAGGAAGGATCAAGGCAAGAATTCCTGCTGCCCCCTTCGTGTGCTCATGCGCACAAGCAGACATCCACTCCAAGTCAAGGATGAGGCAATTGACAATTAGCATTAAAAAAGACAGGGATATTCCATTGGGAAATAAATGGGGAGATGTTCTTAATAACGGAGTAGGAAGAGGAGACCCTGAGTCAAGAAATCACAGACCTAACACCTCTGTTTGGGAAAGATGAGAAAATCTAATAAGATTCTTGTATCAGGATCTCATGTGAATATAACACATGACCATTTGATCCCAAATCAATTAAAAAAAACCCTCTGAACACAGTTGCATGGTCAATTTACACTAAATTCCCGTAGTCATCTCCACCTTTTGTGTTTTCTAAGTCCTCTGAGAGAATACACTTACTTGCTTGGAACTTTGTGTTATTGTTGGTGCTCCGAATCAGCTGAAATGCCTTCTGAAAGCCCACTGCGTGCTGGGTGGGGCTGTCTGAAGACTTGATGCTGCTCACGAAGGTGGACATCTTCCTCTTCGTCTCACTGGTGGCTGGAGATAGGAAGGTCTTATAGCACTGGTCTAGCGAGCATGTCCTGACGGTATCTGCCACAGTCAACACAGAGATCTGGAGGAAAGAAAGATTTGTAACAGAGGAGCCCATCAAGTGAGAACGCCCACATAACAGTTTCTGAGAGTTGAAAATTAAGTGGCTGGTGGTATCAATCTATCACATTTGAAAAAGATTAATTAGTAAGGACTGGTAAGGGCGCAGGGGGAGGGGGGCACTTGGAGTCTGGTTTTGCTTCCAAGATGAAATAGCAGTATAGTGTTCATATATGAAATATTTAAAAAATAAACCCTCAAATCCTCCTTATTTCATCCAGAGAAAATATTAACAAGAACTAACCAACCTGGTTTGTAAACCGGAGGCAGAGGTGAGGGAAAGAGTGGGGGGAGGGGCCTGTGTTTGAAGCCCATTATCATTAGCTATGCACATACCTATCTCCGAGGTGTCCTGCTAACAGCCTTCCCTTCTTACTTACTTCCCACAAATCTTGAGATAACGTTGAGCCATCCACCAGTAATCAAATCCCCCAGCTCTTTTCCTCCTTAGCATAACAATTTCCAGTGTGAAAATCATGGCTAATTAAAAATCTTAACAGGACCCATAAAAGAATTACAAGACTCACTGGGTGGTAATGTTAGTTATAAAAGAGATTTTTGGGTTGGTGGCTGCTTTTTTAAAACTATTAGAATAAAAACTAAACCACTCTCTCTTCCCAAAGTCATTTTAAAGATGTTTTAAAATATATAAACAGTTATGTGTCTCTTCATGATGAGATCTGTTCTAGGAAATGCAGTGTTAGGCAATTTTGTTACTGTGTGAATATCATGTGCTCTGTTACACTTTACTTGTAAGAAAATCTGGATGGCACAGCCTACTACCTACTCATGGTACATTATAATTTTTATGAGTACATTGCCATCCAGGTGGTCCATTCTGACCCAGATATCTTATGTGGCATGTGAGTGTCTATCACAAAACAATAAAGTACTTATTAAAACACTTCAAGGAGGACCCAGGCCATGGGAGTTGTCGAGACAATGGTTACCTTATCATGCTCATCTATGGCACTGAGGATGACCTGAGCGGCGTCCTTGGCGATTTGAAGCTGAGTGTCAGTAACAGAAGCCCCGTGGTCCAGGATCACCACAATGTGCTTTGACTGCGGTCGGACAGTGGAGACATAGATGGGTCTAGAACAGGGAGAAGCTCTTCGTGGTCAGTGTTGGTTAGGGTAAAAGGCCTCTACCACACACAGTGGTGAACACTACGGATGTGTATGTACGAGGGTGTCTTCCGGACAGAGCAAGGATGCAGAGATCAGCATGGAAGGAGAAACCTTCCATGGTGCACTGGAAACAACTCGAGACAGTAACATGGGTCTGCAGAACAGAGATCAGTGTCCTGTGCCTTCTTTAGATGATAGCAACTGAGAGAAGTATTGAAGAAAGAAGCCCTTTTGGAGGTTAGCTTTTTCAGCCCACTCCAAAGTCTGCTCTTTCCATTGTGCATGCTGCTGCTGCATATTGTTCCGTGTTATGGCACAGGAAATAGACCTGGTGGTCCCTTGGCTGCAGGCAGTCTGAGAGGGAGAGCACGGTCCTTTGGCCAGCACTGGCTCCTTTGCAGACTCTTAGTGGAGTGTTGCCAGAAAGGAGGCAGCCTACAGCCTGCAGCCTGCAGCCTGCGAGCCTGCAGAGCAGCTTTGAATAGCAAGTTTGGTTTCTCTCTTCTGATACAAAGGCTCTCACTAAGAGGCCCCTTTCCTTTCTGTACTAAAACAATTCACACAGGTCAGCCACCAAAAGGGCCCTTCTCTGAGTATTTAAAACCATGCCATCAGAATGTGTGTCCAAGCCTGTGATAGCCACTCGTCCTGCCAGGTTTTGTTTGCCAACATTAAGAAAAAGGGGGGTGGGGAAGAGCCACAAAGGAGAACTGCCGGCTATCAAAGCAGCCTTCTGCTAATGTGCAGTGCAGGAAGGTTTGTGGGAAGAGGTTTAATGAGGTCTCTATTCACAGTTTTAAAGCTGGAACAAATTAGGGGGAGTTTTCGAAAGCAAATCAGCCTCCAGAGAATTCTCTCCTTTATTGACACCCCTGAAACACTGGATTTTTTTTGGTGAAATGTTAGATGCCAGTTGAGTCACAAAAGCCTGGGCACAAATGAGGAGATGGAGGCAAAGTACCAAAAAAGCCTCAAAATCTGGCAAAGTTCACACTAATTGTTCTCAAGCCAAAAGTCTTGCATTAATACTCAAGGACTATTTTATTTTCACTAGTTGATACCATTGAGCCAGCAGGGAAATAGGGTGAAAAGAGTCCAGGAATGGTGGCTATGGAAATGAAATAGGGAACTAACAAAAAAGGAAAATTTGACCACCCAACACTCACAACTGGGGCAAATATTTAATAACTTTCTAGGTCTCTAAAGCTAGGAGAGAGAATTTTCTTTAAAATGGTATACGTTGTTCCAACTGAATTCACATAAAAGAAAAACACAATATTTGTTGGCATAATCACACTGAGTGGGGAACATAAATAAGTAATGTTAAATGTTAACAAGTTAACTTAGCTCCTTTCTTATATTGCTATGCTCTGAAATCTACTACACTCTTGCAAGGGATGTAGAGAACTCACAAGGTCATCAGAGCAGTGATGAGACAAGTTAAGAGATGAGAGTGACCACCAACAGAGAGAGAAAAGTGGATCATTTAGCCAGGAGATACAGGCTAGACAGTTGATCTAAGGCAAAGTTAGAGTGGAGATAAAGGTTTGGGTGAATACAGACTTGCTTTCCCTTTTCTGAAGCACTTGGTTAAAAGCGGCATGCCATGTCATCTACCCTCTTAGAAGCACACGAGAATTAAGTAGTTCGTGGTAGCCTTTGCTCTCCTGTCATGAGGGAGACTAGAAGCCAAAGTTACAAGTTCTGGTCTAGTCTCCAAGACAACCAAGTCTTCACCAGCATGTCAAGGGAGGGGAATAGAAGAAATCATATGAATCATCAAAACGTCTTTCTAGGAAAAGCACAGAAAAGGTACTTTCCTGGGGAGGAAAAATCCTAGATGCAATTTAAAGTAAAGATGAAGGGAAGCTAATATGATTGTTTATTTAGACTCCATAACATGGTTTGAAAAAGTAGGCACCTTGCATTAGCTCCAGATGTTCGGGCATCAAACACTGCAAATGGGAACCACTGGGATTCCAAAGGAAAGTACCTCTGCCTGAGGGTTCTCTAAGTAGATGAGTCCTGACATACAAATTACCTCATCATCACTGCCCCCCTTGCTAGGTGGTACAATCTCAAATCTTTTCTTAGAGAAAAGCAGGATGGTGGTGATCACAAATCCAGTACTTTCTGGACATTCTTAACACTTCTAGTAGCTGAAATCTGTGTATAAACTTTGAAAGTATAGCTAAGTGCATTAGACTTGAGAACCACAAACTCTACTTGGAAGTATGTTGTAAGGTTATGTTCTATACTGTACTGCACAGAAGGTATCATCACTTATGTTTCAACAAAGGTATCTGAAGCTCAAAACTCAAAGGTGGCTTCAAACAATTTAATTTCACTAGTAAACACCTTGTCTTATTGAACTTGCTAGATTGTTCTCAAAAAGCTCTTTTGAGCTTTACTAATTGCCCTTTAATATATATTTCCACATATGTTAAGTAGTGAAATTGTTTCAGGACAAAACATGTTTTTGAATGCATAGCTTAGAGGCAGTGCTATGGGTGGAAGTAAGGAGTTCATGCTTCATACAGATTATTTTTAAGCAACAATTAAACACTTGAGCAAGCAAGTCAACATACCTACTACGATGTTCATAGCTGCCCTTACACCGGAACTTGTGTGCTGGAAAAACAGTGAAAATTCCTTCTTCTGAGCTGAAATACTGCCATTTAATTCCAGGGTTGGATTTCAGGTTGTCTGCAAGAACTGGAGGAGTGAGAAAAATGAAATATAACCACCAAATCCACAGGTGCACACAGGCACTGTTCCTTAGGCATCTGTTCTGCATAAACTGCTTGTAGTATGAAGAAATCCCACTAGATATAAGGTTGTAAATTTTCTACAAAACATTTTCTTTTGGACTCTTAAAAAATACTCCAGGAACAGAAAATGTAAGGTTTCAGTTAACTGAAGCTATTTTTCTTAACATTGTATAGTGACATTATATGTCCGGAATTATTTTTCCAGCACAAATGATTCATTTGCATTAATCTCTCCCCTCATGGGACTGGTCCCTGTTGGGCTAGTGTACACTTGCTAGCTTGGGGCACATGCTCTAACTGTGGAAACAGTGATGTTAATGGCCCTTGTCTCCACAGGGACTAGACCTGTAACACTGACCTTACCTCCACATGTCTCCCTTCACCATGAGGGAAACAATACACGGTACTAAACTCCAGAATCATAACCACTGAATAAGGCTGTTACTAATGGGATCATTCCTATGCACCAGGTGTCGGGACGGAGGCTTGCCTTTGTGTTATCTCATTTCTTTCACCTTAGGATGCAGGAAGTATTATTATCCCTATTTTGGAGTTGAGAAACTATGCTAAGGGAGCTTAGCATCCGTAAGAGACCAAGTAGAGATTCCACCTGCAGTGTCCTGGCTCCTCTGTTCTTTACATCATGCCATGCGGTCTTCCTTCCTGTGGACAGCACAGCACTGCACTGCTCTGCATCTGCCATTCCCTCCACCCCAAGTGCCAGCCCCTTGTGTGCAATTCCATCCCACAACCTCCTTGATGTCTTGCTTCCCTCTCCCACAATCTGCTCTCCCTTCTGAGTTCTTAGGCCCTTTTTCTGAGTTCTCCTCCAACTCAGTTATTCATTACACACCGATTACATAGAGCTCACTGCTTTATATTCTGCCAAGATATACAAAGATGGGCAAAACCCAAGCCCTGCTGTAGTAACCAATACACCAGAAGGATTACAGAGATGGAAATGGAGCACAAAGCAATTCAATGGGCAAAGTAGTCTCAGCAAAGGAAAAGGGAAGGAAAGTGTGAGGTGAATTTGACCCCAATACATAAAGCTTTAAATGCCCACAGAAGCAATAAAGGATCCCTTAAAAGGGTTCAATTTGTGCCTCCACTAACAACGATGGACTTTGACCTGCACTGGAAACAAAGAGCTTTCACACAGAATGTTTCATTTAACTTTTACAAAATCACACATGTGGTATTATCTCCATGTTGCAAAAGAGGAAACTGAGTTCAAAGAAGTTAGATGGTACTTTGCAACAATATCATGTTTTATTTTCCTTATAGCATCGTTTACCACCTGAAATTATTGTGTTGGCTTAATACCAGCTCACTCATCTCCTCTCCAGTTAAATTTTAAGCTCCATGCAATTATAAACTTGGCCTTTCCCCTTTAGAACCCAGATTAATGTATGCACAGTGTGTGCCCAGTAAATATTTCTTGAACAAATGAATATCCACAACTATTAGGTGGTAAGGTTGTAGATAGAATATAGTTATCCTGACTCTAATGAGCTTTTCACCAAACCTTTCTCTCCTAGAAATAAAAGGGTAGACTATCACAATATAATGTTTTTGTACCACACTTTGCATCTGAGATTAAAATTCAGAAACAAGAAATGCCAAGATCTTCAGGGTAGAGTTGGGGTGATGGCACCCGGGGAAGTCCAATGCCTGCTTCCTTCTTAGAACATCATGAACTCCAAGAAAGCAAGACACTGGTCTGTTCTCTCTCTTTAGCACACAGTATGGCAGTTGGTCTGCAACATGGTTCATTATATTGGCTGCAACTGAATTTCTTATTTGAGACAGGCAGGTTTTGTCTCAGGTCTAAAGTCCTGCTGTCTGTGGGCTGTGGTATTTACGTCTATTCTTGCCCTATATGACTCTATGGCTCTCATTAAATCCTCTTCATTTGTTCTTGGCCTACCATGGGCAGGAAACTGCTTTTTGGTATGAAAGGAAAGAGACTCCAAAGATCAAATTCTTACCTGAAAGACAGACTAACTGAAGGAGATCAGAGATAGACACTATGAGGTATAATGGTATCTGCCAAAATTCTTCAATGGGGTTACAGAGATGGACAATGGAAACCCAAAGGTAGGAAAGGTCTACCTGTGTTGTTGAGATGGTATCAGGACAAGTACTGAGTGAATGCCTATGACCTGCCAGGCAATATCCTAGATGCCCTGCACATAACAGTGGACATCTGCAATTTGGCCATGAGCTCAAGAAGATGAGGAGCTCCCAGGATGCAACCAATGTGCAAGGGCAGCGGAGTGAGAACTTTCCAATAGGATCACTACGGGAAGTGCTAATTGAGCAAGACAGGAGGCTAGAGGCCAAGTCCTTTAAAACCAACCTGTCAAAGGACAGTTTATAGGTACATATCGTTTACTGTGGCCCTCAATAAAGTGGAATACAGAATGATAATCTAATTGATACCTATCCTTTTCTCCATCTGAGTGAAACTCAACTGTGTTAAGTTTCATTTACTTTGCAGATGTCTTCCTGCTATTAACAATAAGTTTTCTGAGGATTATCTTTAGGAGTCATGGCAAATATTTCAACTGTTTTCCAAAAATTAACAATGTGGTTGTGCTTAAAATGGATGCTACAGGTGCTGGCAATGTGGTCTAGCAGGTTAAGCATCTGTCTGCAGCTCTGGCATCCCATATGGGTGCTGGTTCATGTCCCGGCTGCTCCACTTCTGATCCAGCTCCCTGCTGATGGCCTAGGAAAGCAGTAGAAGATGGCCCAAGGGTTTTGGCCCCTGCACCTGTGTGGGAGACCGGGAAGAGTCTCTTGGCTTCCGGCTTTGGATCGGTCCAGTCCTGGCTGTTGCAGCTATCTGGGGGAGTGGACCAATGGATGGAAGACCTTGCTCTCTATCTCACACTCTCTTTGTCTGTAACTCTACCTCTCAAGTAAATAAATAAAAATCTTAAAAAAATTTGATGCTACAACAAGTTCATCTTTCTTCCTGACAGGTTCAGAGACAAGTTTGGCTTTAGAGCCTGCTCCACTACCCCTAAGCATGAAGAACAGATAAAGATAAGTCAGTGGGGCCAGCGCTGTGGCTCACTTGGTTAATCCTTTGCCTGCAGCACCGGCATCCCATATGGGCCCCGGGTTCTAGTCCCGGTTGCTCCTCTTCCAGTCCAGCTCTCTGCTGTGGCCCGGGAGGGCAGTGGAGGATGGCCCAGGTCATTGGGCCCTGCACCCGCATGGGAGACCAGGAGGAAGCACCTGGCTCCTGGCTTCGGATAGGCGCAGCTCCAGCCGTGGCAGCCATTTGGGGGGTGAAACAACAGAAGGAAGACCTTTCTGTCTCTCTCTCTCACTGTCTATAACTCTACCTCTCAAATAAATAAATAAATACTTAAAAAAAGATAAGTCAGTAACTTCTTATTTTATGTTGATCATCACCAATAACTTAGAAGAAAATGTTGGACAAATTGTGACTATGCTATAAAAGTGCCACATGGGTGCTGCCTCTGTCTGTCGCTTACTTCCAGGAATGTTTGTTTGGGGCCAGACAGGGTTATTATGCTAGATAGGGTCTGATTAAAACTACTCTAGCAAACATCTAGCAGGCATCTGACTGTGCCAAGCCTTGTGTGAATGCTCTCACATATGCCATTTAATTCTTACCTCAACAAACCAATCTTTTAACATGGCTTAAGTTTTCAGGTGTTTAAAAAAATCAGTGATCCTTCAACAAAGGCATACCAAATATATTGCATGTATGATTTAAGCATTCCCAATGCCTTATGCTTTTATTCTTATTTATTTGAGAAAGAGATAGAAACAGAGAGACAGAGACAGAATACTATAGTGCTCGCTCACATCCATTGGTTCACTTCCCAAATGCTGGCAACAGGATATGCTGGGAGTTGAAGTCACAATCTGGTCTCCCACGTGGGTGGGAGGGACTCAATTACTTAAGCTATTATTGCTGTCTCCCAGGGAAAAGATTCGTGTTTTTAACTATTACCTCTCTTGGCCTTTCTACTATGTGTCCAACATACACACTAAGGAGTGGTAGCACACTGTATCCTCACAAAAATCCTATAGGAAAAGTCACTCTAATTTACAAATAAGGAAATGGGCTCAGAGATCTTTTTTTAAAGTCAAGCCAGCTTGTGACAAGACATCTGTCTCGTCGCCTTTGCTAGGCCACCTGCCCTTTCAAGGTCATCATGGGGGGCAGGCGACCAAACTCTCTCCACCTGGCTGAAGTGTATGTGTGTAACATGGAATAGGCTTTCTTCTCTGCCTCATCTCCTGGGGCCTGCAGCCTTAACCTTGATCTCACATTAGCAGTCTTCTCTAGGCAGCCCCCCCAACCCTGCAATAAAAAGGTAAATACTGCCTTTGGAAGCAAAGGAAAGCTCAATGACCTCATTGAAAAGGAACATCTGTAACAATAAACAGGCTACAGCAAAACTTTTAAAAGGGGAGCCAGTGGGACCAAGAATGTTTAAAAATAAATCAGAATTCATACAGTGCATGATACATTTAGCCTCAAAAGATCATTCTGGTTCTTTAGGATCATTCCAGCATTATAGCACAGCATCAGACAAGGTTTCTCAAATCCTCCCGCTGAGGATCCCTTTGACATCTGATTAAATTTCATCCATTCTTTGGAACTGGCAGAATATGATGGATATGATGGGAATGAGGCCCCTGTGGCTCAGGAGTAATCTATCAATATGGTGCACATCCCAGGCAGGGCCTGCTCTGACCTAGACATGGAGGTGAATGAGAGCCTTATCATCCAGGCACACAACCCAGAGGGGGCTTCCCCCATTCATATGCGTCACTGAGGTATTCAGGCTACTTGGGCTGGTGTCCAAACACAGGGTCTTGCACACTCATTCTTCCCTCAAACATGTTGGAAGCCCTCCAGGAAAAAAAATGGGCAGACGCCCAACCTGTCGGCCCAGCATGCACACAGTATTAGGCACTAAGCTATTAATGGGCAGGGTCTGTATCTGTCTAAACTGCTTTACACACCTACCCCAGACAGAGAGGGGGCAACAAATGGTATTTTCCCAAGCTAGAGGTGACTGTGTCCTCTGAAATCTTCCAGTATTTTACCTTTCTACCTCCTACTCAGGAGTATTGTTGTTAAGGGAAATTTTTAGTTCCTTCATTCCTACATTCTAAGATACTCAAGGGCAGGATCTAGTTCTGACTCATTTCTTTTTTTTTTTTTTAATAGAAAACTTTCATTTAATAAATATAAATATCTAAAGCACAACTTTTGGATTATAGTGGTTCTTCCCCCATAACCACCCTCCCACCCGCAAACCATCCCATTCTTCATTTAGTTTCATTTTTAATTATCTTTATATACAGAATATCAACTCTATACTGAGTAAAGATTTCAACAGTTTGCACCCACACAGATACACAAAGTATAAAATACTGTTTGAAGATTAGTTTTACTGTTAATTCTCATAGCACAACACATTAAGGACAGAGGTCTTATATGAGGAGCAAGTGCACATGATTCCTGTTGTTAATTTAACAACTGACACTCTTATTTATTACGAAGATCTGACTCATTTCAATATCTTGAAAGCAGGGATCCCCATTCTAATCACATCAGGGCCCCACATTCTCTGAGAACTGCGGATTGGTATTCAGTTTGGGACAATCTGCATCTTTGCGTCATAAATTCTAAAACTACAATTAAAAGTCAATTACAATTATAAGCCAAGTACAATTAAAAATAAACACTGTGACTGCATCAATATACAAACAATTTTCACTTTAAATATGTTTTAAAATGCTAAACGCCTCCTTCTTTAAACACCACTGTGGTGCTGGAGGCCTGTTGATAGTAAACAGAGATAAAAGGCCCACACTTGTGGCGGTTTCATGTCAAAATGTATCAACTGTATATGTTAAACATGCGATTTTTGTTAGTTGTGATTTATACCTCAACAAAGCTGTTTTGATAATAAAGACTGAAAATGTATTGAACATCATACAAAAGAGTTTCACATATTGTGTGCCACTCTTCATAACGATTCTATGTGTTTGTTGTCTTATCCCCATTTTCCAGATGCAGAAGTTGCTCAAGGCCTCAAAGGGAGAGGCATGGTTTGCTCTGGGAGTGTCTGCCTCTGAAGTTCCTGCTCTGCCCAGAGTGTGATGGTACTGCTGTGTGCCCATAAACACATGCTGAATGAATTAGCAATCCACAGACAAAAAGCATACTGAGTATTTCCCGAGAGGTAGAATAAATACATAAATGCACAGTACCCAATCAAAAGAGTAGGTTGTTTGTTTGTAAATATACAATGTAAATAAATACAATTAAGGAGATACTTAACAAAAAAATGATTTCATAATTGAAATCACTTTAGATATTTGGTATTAATTCTTGTGAGAAAAAAAAGCAACTGTTGAACTGCTAAAACTGAGACATAGCAGCTGGGTACTTCAATGTCATGGAGGAGTTTGCCATTGACCCTGGCTGACTTAACTGGAAAATCACACAGACATAAGCTACTGCTTGGAAGGCAGAGTAATTACTTCATACACACCTGTGAGTGGCATTGAACAATAAACAGGGAGGGAGAAAAGGAGGGGGAGGGGGAGGTGGGGGGGGAGAGAGAGAGAGAGAGAGAGAGAGAGAGAGAGAAAAGGAGAGCTCTCCCACCCACTGGTTCACTCTCCAGATGCCTACAACAGCTTGGGTTGGGCCAAGCTAAAGCTGGGAGCCTGGAACTGAATCCAAGTCTCCCATATGGGTAGGTGACAGGGACTCAACTACTTGAACCATTACCTGATGCTTGCCATGGTGCACATTAACAGGAAGCTGGAATTGGGAGCAGAGATGGGACTTGAACCCAGGTACTCTCATGTGAGATGCAGGCATCTCAATAGCAAGTTTTACCATTAGAACAAACGCCTGCCCCTAAAAAGCATATATAACTGAGAAAGCATATAGCCTAGTCATCATAATCATTTTAAGTGTTCAACAGGCTAAAGAAGTGAGCCCCAGCAGTCTTTTTCTCACTGTCAACTTGAGCAAGACAAAGAAAGCCATCTGGACATGGGCCCAGTACAACTTTGTACTTTCTATTTAATTCACGTTGGCATGTACCAAATAGATCGACCCTGATAAATCAGAATAGTCTAGAATGAGAAGCTGTAAGTTCAAGTCCTATCTCTTAAGAGTGGCAAGCCACCTGACCTTAAATTTACTCAACACAGCATCCAATGGCATCTTTCCAAAATGTAAATCAAATCCCACTGCTGCTTTGCTTAAAGCCTGCCTAAGGTTTTCCTCTGCACTCTGCATAACACTGAAATCAAGCTTCACCAGGACCTGCACAATCTGCCCCCTCCCTCAACCTCATCTTTCCCCTCCTCAGCTCACCACATGGTACAGAAATGTGCCAGGCCCTGGGTATAAAGGAATCCTTCATCTACTTTTCACCTACTTAATTCTTTTTGTATCTTCTAGGGTTTGCCTTACATTTCATCTTCTGGTAAGTTCTTCCTTGTTTACCCTTAATGATTAACTTCCATTAGATCACCAAGTGTTTTCCTTCACAGAGAAAAGTGGTAAGGTTATGTGTAGTTATTTATGTAGTTATTCATTTAATGTCTCTCACACAGAGGAGCTATAAGCTTCACGGGGTAGGAATAACTTAGTTTTGTTCATCTTATTCCCAGTATCTACTACATGACTGATTATTTTAGTAAGTACTCTATCAGTATTTGCCGACTAACTGATGATCTTGGCTAAGGCTCTTCTACTCTGTCCCCTAAGAGATTTTCAATTTCTACTTCTATAAAGTAATAGATTTGGACCAGGTGGTCCTAAAGACCCTTTAGAAACCAAGAGAAAAGTGAAAAGAAGGCAAAGAATGGAGGCTAAGGGGACAAAGTACACATGTTCATCAACTTAAAATGGTGTTACATCCCAATAGTGCCATCATAAGCTGGAAATATCATTAAGTTGAAGAAGTATTTAATACACCTAACCTGCCAGCATCATAATTTGACCTAGCTTACCTTCAGCGTACTCAGACTCACGTTAGTCTACAAATGGGGCAAGTCCTCTAACACAAAGCCCATTTTATAATCAAGTATAGACCAAATCTCATGGTTTGTACAAACACAGATGGACATTTTTTTAGACATGAGATGGAATGTGAAAATCTAAAACATAAGATCCAAAGAACACCAGCAACACAGTACATTGAGCAGTGGTTGTGTCCCTTGTGACTATGTGGATAACAGGGAAATGAGCTCACTGTCACTGTCCAGCATCAAGGGAGCATATGGTAATGCATGCTGCCAGTCCAGGCAAAGAGCAGAATTCAAAAACTGAAGTATGATTTCAAATGAATGTGTACTACATCACACCACTGTAAAGTAAAAAAATTATGAAATCCAACTCTCATAAGTTGAGGACCAAGTGTTTACAACTGGAGGAAGAACAAACTTCTAACTGGCCTCAAAAAAGTGTACACTGGCCAGCACAGTGGCTCAATAGGCTAATACTCCGCCTTGTGGCGCCGAAACACCGAGTTCTAGTCCGGGTCGGGGCACCGGATTCTGTCCGGTTGCCCCTCTTCCAGGCCAGCTCTCTGCTATGGCCCGGGAAGGCAGTGGAGGATGGCCCAAGTGCTAGGGCCCTGCACCCCATGGGGGACCAGGATAATCACCTAGCTCCTGCCTTCTGCGCGGTGCGCCGGCTGCAGCGCGCCAGCCGCGGCGGCCATTGGAGGGTGAACCAACGGCAAAGGAAGACCTTTCTCTCTGTCCACTCTGCCTGTCAAAAAAAAAAAAAAGTGTACGCAAAAATATAGAAAAAGAGGAAACACTCTTACTTTCTATGGATTTAGGAGGTACAATAAGTCAGTACTGTGAGATAACAGTGACCTAAGACTACATTATATACAAAATGTCTAAACATATCAGGAATGTGGTTTAGATGATCGTGTTAGAGAAGATGTAATGTCAAGTCTTTGAAAGGCGAGGAGCCACTCTCATTGCGATCTCTGATGAGCAACAGCAATGAAGAAGTGCTTTCCCACCTAATGTATTTAAAATTATTATTATTTTAAAGACTTAAAAAAAGATTTATTTATTCAAAGGCAGAGTTACAGGAAGAGAACGAGAGGCAGAGGAGAGAGAGAAAATATCTTCCATCTGCTGGTGCACTCCCCAGATGGCTGCAATGGCCCAAGCACTCCCGCTATCTTACACTGCCCTCCCAGGTGCAGTATTAGGGAGCCGCATCAGAAGTAGAACAGCTGGGACTTGAACTGGCACTCTGATATGGGATGCCAGTGTCACAGGCAGTGGCTACAATGCCGGTTAGATAAAAATTATAGCAAAGAGTCAGACATCATCCTACCTATTTTACTTTTTAAAAAATTGAATAAGTATATATTTATTGAAATCTTAATATATACTAAATTGATCTTCTGTATATAAAGATAATTGAAAATGAATCTTGATGTGAATGGGATGGGAGAGGGAGTAGGAGATGGGATGGTTGCGGGTGAGAGGGAAGTTATGGGGGGGGGGAAACCACTGTAATCCAAAAACTGTACCTTGGAAATTTATATTTATTAAATAAAAATTTAAAAAATAAAGTACCTGTCCTGAAAAAAAAAACTATATATTTATTAATAGAAACAATAATAAAATACTTACATTTTAAAGGAAATAATTTTTTAAAATTTATTTTGACAGGCAGAGTTAGACAGTGAGAGAGAGAGAGACAGAGAGAAAGGTCTTCCTTTTTCCATTGGTTCACCCCCCAAGTGGCCGTTGCAGCCGGCACACTGCGCTGATCCGAAGCCAGGAGCCAGGTGCTTCCTCCTGGTCTCCCTTGCGGGTGCAGGGCCCAAGGACCTGGACCATCCTCCACTGCCCTCCCAGGCCACAGCAGAGAGCTGGCCTGGAAGAGCAGCAACCGGGACAGAATCCGGTGCCCCGACCAGGACCAGAACTTGGGCTGCCGGTGCCGCAGGCGGAGGATTAGTTTATTGAGCTGTGGCGCCGGCCAAAGGAAATAATTTTTATGAGTTCCTCACCCAAACTGATCAAATGAAAAACAGCTGAGATTAAGAAGAAAGGAATGTGGGCAGGCCAATGGGATAAGGCTGGGAACTGCAGCTTCTCAGCACTTGGGCCCACAGGCTGTCTCAGCTGACCCTGTCTCAGCTGGGCTTCCACAGCCTATCTGCTCAGGTAAGCACCACTGGCACTGTTATGCTCTGGACAACAAAACTGAAGCTGCGACATAGTGACATATCCATGGCCACACAGATATTAAAACTAAAGCGGGCCAACTTAGATCAACAAATCTTCTTCACCCTGGCCACCCAGATATTAAAAGTACAGTAGGCCAATTTGGAACAACAGATCTTCCCCTCTTCCCGCCTTTCAAATATGCATTGAGTCCTCACTGTGTGAATTACTGCTGGGTCCAGAACGACATCTGGTAAACCAAGGGGAGGTTTTTTTGCACACAGCAGTGAGAACACAGGAGAGAGGGTGCACCGGGAGAGGTGTTTCAGATCTGACTGCCAGCGGCTACCGCCATTCCTAGATGTTTGTCCAGAGCATCCCAAAAGGGGCAGCTTTTGAGAATCATAGAAGCTATTTGATTTCTGCACCATTCAATGCCAAGTAACAATCATAAAATGGAAACAGGTCTTTAACAAGGTCTAGCCCCTCTGTCTCACTCTAGTAAGGACTTCAACAAGTTGGCTCTTTCTCTTACAGTTTCTATCCTGATTCTAGGCAAAGACCAACAATTTTGTAATAGTCACTTGCTTATTCAACCACAGCACACAATCATTGTCAGGTAAGTAGCTGAAACAATGAGCATTTCCCCTTTTCAGGCATTCTTTCTATTCCATTTATTGAGTCTTAAAATCCACCATACAGTACAGTCTACAGTACACTAAATTCTCAGTGGATAATACTCACATATGGGCCCCAGATTTCCTGGTCCCCAAATATTTTCCTTATAATTTCACCATCTATATTTACCTGGTTCTATGTTACTGGCCTAACTAGTCAACACAAAACCAATCAAGAGCCTCAAACACCTTGCCTGCGTTGAGGCTTAAACCACCCTATCTCTAGGAGAGATGGAGTATAAGTCACTTGTAGGTGGGTTGTGACTTTTGTTTTTCTTAACATTATTCACAAAGGAAGGGACAAAAAGGAAATGTAGTGGAAAGGGTGTTGCCTCCTCTCTCAAGGAACTCTAGGTCTTCTGATGTCCAGCCCAATACACTCAGTAACTTACACACAAAGCTGCCTACCTCCCACAGCCTGCCATAGAAAACACTTGAGTTTTCCTAAATATACAGTGGCTCAGACACACAAATATACAGACACTTCCTTGACAGACCAGAATTTATGTAGCTCCTCTCAAACATATTCTGTGCAATAGCCACCATTTTGGGGACGACTGACAGAAATGAGCATTCTGAGGACTCCTGACTATGTATTGCGCAGTGCAGGGATCTCACTTTCTGCCTCTGGTCCAGAACACTGTCTACTAAACCAAGGGAAAGTTTTTCATACACAGCAAGGGGAACACAGGCGAGAGGGGGCCGTAGAGAGAGGTGCTTTAGATCTGACCTCCAGTGCCCAACCACCATTTCTAGAGGTTACCCAGAGCACCCCAAGAGACAACACATTTCTGGCATTATATCCTCTCATCCCTTTAAAATTCCTACTCTTTGCTTCCATCCTGAGTACTGCTTATCCATCTATCCTGGAGGGGCCACAGTTCAGGGACACCCAGATACTGTTTATACTGCTCCAGGAGTGGTGAATACCTTGAGTACTTGACCATGTACCAGGTACTTTTAAATGTCTCATTTCATTCTTAAATTAACCAAATGAGGCAGATTTTATTTATATTTAGGAATCTGAGGCACAGAGAAATTAATTTCCAAAGTATACAACAGCTACCAAGAACTAGAATGTGGAGGTTCATTGGAGAGATCTCATTATTCTCTTTTTTTTTTTTTTTTGACAGGCAGAGTGGACAGTGAGAGAGAGACAGAAAGGTCTTCCTTTTTGCCGTTGGTTCACCCTCCAATGGCTGCCGCGGTAGGCACGCTGCGGCGACGGCTTCATTATTCTCATTTTATAAGTAAGACTATTTCGGGTCAGAAAAAAGGAGTGCGGGCCGGCGCCGCGGCTCACCGGGTTCTAGTCCCGGTCGGGGCACCGATCCTGTCCCGGTTGCCCCTGTTCCAGGCCAGCTCTCTGCTGTGGCCAGGGAGTGCAGTGGAGGATGGCCCAAGTCCTTGGGCCCTGCACCCCATGGGAGACCAGGAGAAGCACCTGGCTCCTGCCATCGGATCAGCGCGGTGCGCCGGATGCAGCGCGCGTACCGCGGCGGCCATTGGAGGGTGAACCAACGGCAAAAAGGAAGACCTTTCTCTCTCTCTCTCACTGTCCATTCTGCCTGTCCAAAAAAAAAAAAAAAAAAAAAGGAGTGCGTTAAGCCCTAGACTCTGAATGAGATTCAAATCATGTGGCCCAGTGATTCTGCCACCACATTGACCAGCTAGTGAAGGTTCACTGCAAAAGTTAAGCCAATGACAGTTGACCAACCCTGTTCCTGGGGACAACACAATGATCCTCTCCTATCTGCCTGCATTTGTTTTAGTCTAATACTAAGGAGAGGTCTGCTTCAAATCTCTGGTTCTGATCTGAATTCTTCAGGCCTATTCTAGGCTAGTTATAAAAAGCAAAATAACCAGTCCATTCTGTCCTTGATTCAGCTGAGTTAGCCAGGTCCTGGACTCAGAGAACATAGAATAAACTTCTGGCAAAATCCAAAACCAGTCAGGATCTGCTGCTGTATCTGTTTCTCTCTAGCACACCACTCCCAGAGGATCCAAAAGTCCAGATGATCGTCAAGGTCATGGAAAGAGTAACAGAAAATTAACAGAAATGTCATTCTCAAGCCTGGCTAATCATTACAATCAGTCTTTGAAACTTGCAGATTCCCAAGCCTTACCAAGCCAACATTCTGACTCACTAGGTTTGGGCTAGGGGTCAAATTAGAGTTTTGTTTTAGTAAAGTGACTTAGGACCAGTGAGGTTTGGGGTCACTAATCCAACACGTTAAATTCTTTTTTTTTTTTTTTTTTTGACAGGCAGAGTAGATAGTGAGAGAGAGAGACAGAGAGAAAGGTCTTCCTTTTTGCCGTTGGTTCACCCTCCAATGGCCGCTGCGGCCGGTGCATCTCGCTGATCCGAAGCCAGGAGCCAGGTTCTTCTCCTGGTCTTCCATGTGGGTGCAGGGCCCAAGGACCTGGGCCATCCTCCACTGCCTTCCCGGGCCATAGCAGAGAGCTGGCCTGGAAGAGGGGCAACCGGGATAGAATCCGGTGCCCCAACTGGGACTAGAACCCGGTGTGCTGGTGCCGCAAGGTGGAGGATTAGCCTGTTAAGCCACGGCTTAACGTTAAATTCTATCATTCCATCAGTGTCCTTGGCTTCCTAGACCGTTTCTCTCTTTGGCTTCTTATTCCTAGACTGTTTCTTCTCCTTGGTTTCTGTATTTCCAACATAAAACATTTTTCAAATCTATTTAATTTGACAAAAATATTAGAGCCAGTGTTGTGGTGTAGCATACAGGGCCACTGCCTGCAATACAGGCACCCTACATTGTACCAGTTTGAATCTCGGGTGCTCCACTTTTCATCCAGCTCCCTGCTGGTGTGTCTGGGAAAGCAGTAAAGATGGCCCAAGTCCTCGGGTCCCTTCACTCATGTGGGAGACCTGGAAGAAGTTCCTGGCTTCTGGCTCTGCGTGAACCAGCAGATGGAAGATCTCTTTCTAACTGTGCCTTTCAAATAAAAGAAAATAAATCTTAAAAAAAATTAGCATCAACAAGAATAAAATCTTTCCTATATTCTAAGTTGTTAGTTAAGTAACTTGGAATAGTGGTCCACACTGATTCTGCATTTAGTGCCCTCCCAGCCCACCCTCATCTGGCCACCTTGTCTGTGCCATGGCCTTTCTTCACCACCCTCCTCCCACTCTTGGATGACCTGAATAGTGTTCCTGTTTCTCCTTCTTCTGCACTTCCTTCCACTCTTCACAAAGCTCTCTGCTCTCCTCTGCTTAAAAATCTGTCAGTTGGTTACCTTCAATTTTAGAAACAAATCAAAACAAACCAAAAGTCCTCAGACTGATATTCTAGACCCATTCAATCTGGCTTGACACCACTCTCATTTTCTACTTACACTCCTCTTAAACGACGATCCATTCTGATTGCATTTGGAGTCTCTTTAGAGACTCCAAAATGTATACACGTACAAGCACATCACTTGGATAATTCCTATTCATCTTTCAAGACCCAGCTCAGAGCTCATAACTGGGGTCAAGTGCCCTAGGCCTACCTTTTTCATCTCAGTACTTAGCACTGCATTGTAATTGTACTTGTTTGTTGATTTTTCTTCTTTTCACCCCTCCTGCCAACGTACACAGACACCACTAGATTGGGAGCTCTCCAAGGATACAAGCTCTGTTTTACCTTGGTGCTGGCACAGTAACTACCATGTAGTTCTCACCTGATAGAAGCTCTTTATGAGGGAAAATGAAGGAGTCAGGGTTAATGCTGGGTCTCAGGCTTAGGAAACTACTAAAATCTAGCTTTTCTATTAACTGACATGGAACAGGACCTAAAGAGGAAGTCTGTGTGGGTGGACAGATTGTAGGTTTGTTTGTTTGTTTGTTTGTTTTTGACAGGCAGAGTAGATAGTGAGAGAGAGAGACAGAGAGAAAGGTCTTCCTTTGCTGTTGGTTCACCCTCCAATGGCCGCTGTGGCCGGCGCATCTCGCTGATCCGAAGCCAGGAGCCAGGTGCTTCTCCTGGTCTCCCATGCGGGTGCAGGACCCAAGGACTTGGGCCATCCTCCACTGCCTTCCCGAGCCATAGCAGAGAGCTGGCCTGGAAGAGGGGCAACCGGGATAGAATCTTGCGCCCCAACCGGGACTAGAACCCGGTGTGCCGGCGCCGCAAGGCGGAGGATTAGCCTGTTAAGCTATGGCGCCGGCCGTAGGTTTGGTTTTAGATCTTGAGTTTCAAGTGTCAATAGGCAGAACACAGGACAGAGATACATTTCTTCATCTTAAGCAGTCTACTGTAGGAAGGGCCATTAGACTTGGAGTCAGGACATACAATGTCTAGTGATATCAATACCAACAGTGAGCTCTCTGAATTTTCATGGATCAGTGAACTTCTCTGGGCTTTTTCTTATCTGTGAAAGGAAGCTGATATTTATCCTTGGTATTTATGCTAAGAATAATATGAGAATATGGAATGGCTTATAATGTACTGATTAAGAAGTGGTAGACTGGGGCCCATGTTGTGGTGCAGTGGGTTAAGCCACCACCCGCAGTACTGGAATCCAAATGGGCACCATTTCTAGTCCTGGCTGCTCCACTTCCAACCCAGCTCCCTGCTAATGTACTTGGAAAAGCAGCAGAGGATGGCCCAAGTGCTTGGGCCCCTGTGCCCATTTGGGAAACCCAGAAGAAGCTCCTGGCTCCTAGCTTCAGCCTGGTCCAGTCCTAGCTATTGTGGACATTTGGGGAGTGAGCCAGCGGGTGGAATACATCTCTCTCTGGCTTTCCCTCTCTGTAACTCTGTCCTTCAAATAAGTAAAACAAATATATTTTTTAAAAAGAAGTGATAGATCGATGTGTGTATGTGTGTACACAGTATGTTTGGATTTATCATGCTAAGTTTCACATGAATAAAATGACAGATTCATCAGCAGAATCTGTCATTCTACATACCTGCAACATTTCTGTGTGCTGATGTGCTGCTAGGCTAAGGAAACTCATGCTACAATCACAATCACAACCACAATCTTTCCTTCATTGAAGTCCTTCAAAAGTCCTGAGTTTCCCATTATAAAGACGAATAAACAAAGGCACAAATAAAATGCTAGCTTCTTTCATTCAGTAAGGATTTACTGTGTACATGTTATGGGCAAGGCACTGGATTGGACATATAGCATACAAAAAGTGGATAAAAAGGGGCATAGGGTCAAGGAGATGTGTAAACAAAAAATTAAAACTAAGCATGGCTCAGAGCAAAGTTATGGAGAATTATAGCTGAGCAGACACAACTCTGAAGGCCCCTAGCTTTTGGGCTCACCTGGGTTGGCAGAGGCCGCCGCTGAAACCATCCTCTCCCATGGCCAATCCCGCCTCCTTCCCTTTTCTCAGGGGCTACCAGGCTCCATCTCAGAGTCTGCTTCTTGGGAAACCCAACCTGCCACAACAAGCTACAAGGTCAGGCAAGGTAACAGCATGAGCAGAAATATGGAGGAGGGGAAGAGGTTGACGATTTTGGAGAACTAAAAAAGTGTTTCCCTGAGACTTGAGCCCAGAACACTTAAGGAGAAGCAGTGAAAGATAAAGGTGGGGGCTGGCACTGTGGTGTAGCAGGTAAAGCTGCCGCCTGCAGTGAGCAGTCCTGGCTGCTCTACTTGTGACAGCTCTGCTATGGCCTGGAAAGCAGCGAAAGATGGCCCAAGTTCCTGGGCCCCTGTACCCACATGCGAGACCCGGAAGAAGCTCCTGGTTCCTGGCTTTGGATCGGCCCAGCTCCAGCCATTGGGGTCTTTTGGGGAGTGAACCAGCGGATGGAAGACCTCTCTTTCTCTCTGTCTCTGCCTCTCTGTAACTCAGCGTTTCAAATAAATAAATCTTAAAAAAGAAAAAAAGGGAAAGGAAAAAAGATAGGGTAAAGGCCTAAGCTCTACCTACATCGTAGAGGCAAAGGGGACTCATCAGAGGTTTCTGAGAAATAAAGTTACAGAGCAGGGATTTTCTTTTTGAAAAATTGTTTATTAGGGAGGTAGAGAGAGAAACACACACATACACAGACAGATAGAGACTGAGCTCCAATCCATTTGATCACTCTCCAAATGCCCACACTGACTCCTGCCTGGGGCCCAAACTAGGAATGGACAACTCAGTTCAGTTCTCCCACATGGATGGCAGGGAGCAGGGTGCACACAGGAAGCTGGAATCAGGAGTGGAGTTTGAATTCAAACTCTGCATTCTGATATGGGATGTGGGTGTCCCAAGTGGCAACTTAACTGCTAGGCCAAATGTTCGCCCCAGAACAGGTATTTTCAAAACACCATTACCTGTACATGATGTATTGAAGAATTCCCAGTGTAACCAGGAAGGGGGTGCCAGTGATTGTGAAAATGAACCCAGACTGAAGATCTTAGAGAGATCTGTGTCCAGAAGTTGGTAATTCAATAAGTAAACTCTGAAATAGGCTACGGCTGGAGCTAGAGATTTAGGATTAAGCAGTACATGGTAGGAGCTAAATGGAGAATCTTCAATAAGGGCAGGAGGGTGGCAATTAGAAGACATGTAGGGATATATATCCCGAGGGGCAGAACAGAGTGAAAGGAGCCCCAGAAGACTCCTAAGGACTAAGCAGAGAAGAAAGAGGAGGGATCGTAGAGACTCATTTTAGAGAAACCAAAGGACGAGATAAGTTTATACATCAACCACTACAAAGTGGACAAATAAAATAACAAGAGCATTGGGGCTGGCACTGTGGTGTAGTAGGCTAAGCCTCCACCTGCAGTGCCGACATCCCATATGGGCACTGTTCTGGCTGCTCTTCTTCTGATCCAGCTCTATTTATAGCCTGGGAAAGCAGTAGATGATGGCCCAAATGCTTGAGCCCCTGTACCCCCACAAGAGAGACCTGGAGGAGGCTCCTGGCTCTCGGTTTCAGAATGGCCCAACTCCGGCCATTGAGCCCATTTGGGGCGTGAACCAGTGGATGCAAGACCTTTCTGTCTGTCCCTCTGTCTGTAACTCTACCTCTCAAATAAATAAATAAAATCTCAAAAAAAAAAAAAATAGCAGAGGATCATTTGAAGTCCTTCAAGAGAGTAAGGATATCCAGTAATAAAAATATTCATTTATGGGGCCGGCGCTGTGGCTCACTTGGTTAATCCTCTGCCTGCGGTGCCAGGTTCTAGTCCAGGCTGCCCCTCTTCTAGTCCAGCTCTCTGCTGTGGCCCGGGAGGGCAGTGGAAGATGGCCCAAGTGATTGGGCCCCTGCACTCGCATGGGAGACCAGGAGGAAGCACCTGGCTCCTGGCTTCGGATCAGCATAGCTCCGGCCGTAGAAGCCATTTAGGGGGTGAACCAATGGAAGGAAGACCTTTCTCTCTGTCTCTCTTTTAAAAAAAAAAATTATTTACTTAGTTCAAAGTAATATGAGGGGATGGGAGTGGAGGGGGAAAGGGAGGAAGGGTAGGAGTTATCTTCCATCTCAATAGCCACATCTGGTTGAGGCTGAAGCCAAGAGCAAAGAACTCCATCCTGGCCTCCTATGTAGGTGGCAGGGGCCCAAGTACTTGGCCATCTTCCCGTGCCTTCCCAAGTACAATAGCAGGGAGCTGGATGAGTAGAGCAGCTAAGACTCAAACTGGCCCTCTGATATCGGTAGCTTATTAACCCGCTGTGCAAAAACACCAGTGCCTATCCAGCATTTCTAATACTGAGATAAACTGGGACAAAGTGTTCAATTGGAGTGGACTGTTTAATCCAATGATTCCATACAATCATTACTAAAATGATATACAAGCATAGTTATACATACATAGGAACTTCAAAAAGTTCATAGCAAAGGCATATTATGAAAATATTAAACATAGGGGGCAGTGTTGTGGTGTAGTAGGTAAAAGCCTCTGCCTGCAGTGCTGGCATCCCATAAAGGTGCCGGTTCGAGACCTGGCTGCTCTACTTCCATAGCTCTCTGCTATGGCCTGGGAAAGCAGTGGGGGAATGCCCAAGTCCTTGGGCCCCTGCACTCATGTGGGAGAAGAAGCTCCTGGCTCTGGCTTCAGATCGGCCCAGCTCCGACCACTGCAACCATTTGGGGGGTGAACCAGCAGATGGAAGATCTCGATCTCTCTCTCTCTCTCTGCCTCTGCCTCTCTGTAACTCCACTTTCCAAATAAATAAATAAATCTGTAGAAAAGTGTTATACATGAACTTAAATTTTTTGTATCAAAATAAAACTTATTTTTAAATTCCATTTAATTTAATTTGTGGAAAACAAACTTTTTGACTTATCACTGTGCATATGCATGAGAATATTCAGAATACATTTTCTTTTTTTAAAAATTTATTTATTTTATTTGAAAGGCAGAGTTACAGTGAAGAAGGAGAGACAGAGAGATCTTCCATCTGCTGGTTCACTCCCCAAGGACTGGGCCATCCTCTGCTGTTTTCCTAGTTGCATTAGCAGGGAGCTGGATAGTAAGTGGAGCAGCCGGGACTTGAACGAGTGTCTACATGGGATTCTGGCATTACAGAAGGCAGCTTAACCTGTTGTGCCACAGCACTGGTCCCTCAGGGTATGTTTTCTAAGTTTATAAAAAAGTAGGCCATATTCATTATAATCATAGTGTACTATATTATGTATTATAATATATAATCAATTATGGGCAATAAAATTTTCTGAATTCAGTATAATAGGATTATTTTAAGGAATATAAGAAAGGTAAGATTTAAGTATTTTAGAGTATAAGATGAGAGCTTGATGGGGAAATCAGAGGAAAGAAAAGGGCCCTTTGTTGGTTGACTTAATTTTGTTCATATATATATAGATATAAATATGCAAACATAAGTGAATACAAACTGAATCATATAAGCTCAAGAATTTAGATTTTTAACTGAAGATGTGATATAAATAATTACCATATCTTTTTATGACACTAATACAATTATGAAGCAAGGGTAACTGGGCATAAAAAAAGAACAAGAAATTCCAGGCTTGGCTCATTTTTATTTTTTAATTTTAGGCTTTTAGGTTGAATAGGCCTTTTTCCTGCTTTGTTATTAGGAAAACTGTTTGAATACATATCTAACAGATAATTTTCATGGTCCAGATGATATGGCTCCTTGACATAGAATGAGGTTATATCCCTATAAACCCACAGTAAATGGAAAATATTTTATATTGAAAATATAACCTAACCTAACTTACTGAATGTCATAGCTTAGCTTAGCCTATCTTCAACATGCTCAGAACACTTATATTAGTCTTACACAGTCCAACGTAAGCCTATTTTATTTAATTTTTAAAAGATTTTGTTTATTTATTTGAAAGGCAGAGTCACAGAGAGGCAGAGGCAGAGGCAGAGAGAGAGGTCTTCCATATGCTGGTTCACTCCCCAAATGGCCACAACAGCTAGAGCGGGGCCTATCCAAAGACAGGCATCAGGGCCTTCTTCCGGGTATCCCACGTGGATGCAGGGGGCCCAAGCACTTGAACCATCCTCTATTACTTTTCCATGTCATAGCAGAGAGCTGGATTGGAAGAGGAGCAGCCAGGTTCCAAACCGGTGTCCATATGAATGCTAACACTGCGGGTGGAGGCTTTACCTGCTAAGCCACAGCACAGGCCCCAAGCCTATTTTATAATAAAGTTGAATATCTCATGCATGTACACAGCAGCTTTGTAGGCAAGATGGAATGAGAAAACAACACAAACTCTACAAAACACTGGCAAAACAGTACACTGTAGAGGGTGTGTGGTCTCCTCTTGTGACCATGTGTCTAACTGAGAGCTAGGGCTGCCCAGCTTCACAAGAGAGCATCCTACAGCACGTGGCTAGCCTGGCTAAAGAACAAGATTCGAAGTGTGGGTTCTGCTGAATGCTTATCACTTTTGTACCATTGAAAAGTTGAAAAAAGGCAGTCTCCAGGGCCTACCTGTACCTCCCGTAGCATTTACTTCTATAACGTGACTTATAAATGCCCCTTACACCCCGTGAATCCTGTATCTCAATGAAGACCGCAACGTTACCAAGATCGAAGTTTGCAACTTCAAATGCTCTTTAAATCAAACACAATAAAGAAAGTCCAGACACTTTTTCTTTCACCGAGAAAGACTAACTCCCACTTCCACTCTCACAGCAATTGCATAACTCAAGAGAGCAAGAGGCAACTTTCCTTGTGGACTCTTCAAATAAACTCTCTTTAGGGATCAGGCCACGCGAAAGAAAATAGCGCAGCAGGAATTTGAAAGAAAAAAAAAAAAGAGAGTGAGAAACTGTGGATAAAAGCAAGAAAGAACCTGAGCAAAACATTACCAGCACCGTAATATAACACATGCACTGTCAAACTTCAGTTATTTGAATGGTATCAGGGACAAGGAGTCAATTGAGTAAGTAGAGTTATGGTAGGGGTGGTTTTAAAAAAAAGAATGCACATGTGTGTTGGATGGATGGACACATGACTTAGTTTTGGATAAATGAAGCTAAGAATGGTTTACAATTTATGTGAGTCTGCTTCCAGTGAGTCTGAAAGGCAATCTGAAACTGTTATCAATTAAGGGTCCATTGATGGATTATATACAGTCTGAAAGAGCCTGAGGCTGGACATCTTACAGATGTAAATATCAGACATGTGATAGCCTACGGAGTACATTAATTCTGCTCTGAAAAGAGACATGAACTGTAGAGGAGGAAAAGGGGGGAACTGTGAGGTCACCCTTCCCCATCCACCACCCCTCTCGCATTACAAATGACGGCTCGAATGTGTGGACCTTGGGATGCAGCCACTGCCTAGTAGAAAGTCACAGAACTTCAAATGCAGTCAAGTCAGTTCTTAAATACCTAAACATTGCCAAAAGCTGCTTGTAAGTCCAGCTCTGTCAACTGTGCTAAGGACTCTTGTTAGGTAGTAGCTTGTACTTGGGACATGCTCTTAGCAATATCAAACTTTGAGATCTGGTCTTTAACTACATTCTGCCTACCACTTCCCTCCCCACCCTAATTTTCAATTATGTTAATGTTCTCCCCCTTAACAAATAAACACTGAAATAAAACAGCATCTTGTTGGGATTCTTGATGATTTGTACAGCTGAACTTTACACAGAAAGTAATCGTAACTCCTCATACCTGGTCCGCACTTTCAGCTGCTGATTTTGCTTCTCAGTTCTCCGAGAAAACAGAATCACTAAGAAGGGGATGTCCCCAAGTTCCAGATACTTTGACACTACAGCCATCACCCTACAGGCATCAATACCCACTTATTTTTCCTTCCTTCTTAACTATGAATGAACACTGTCTCTACTTGGATGCTACTACTTATGATGTTTAATCAAGGAAAAGGCTCCCGTGTCATCAGTTTTGCTTTCCTGGATCATTCCCTTTAGCACATAAACTGGCTGTAATTTTTCTTTTCTTTTCTTTTTTTTTTTACAGGCAGAGTAGATAGTGAGAGAGAGAGAGAAAGGTCTTCCTTTTTGCTGTTGGTTCACCCTCCAATGGCCGCTGCGGCCGGCGCATCTCGCTGATCTGAAGCCAGGAGCCAGGTGCTTCTCCTGGTCTCCCATGTGGGTGCAGGGCCCAAGGACCTGGGCCATCCTCCACTGCCTTCCTGGGCCATAGCAGAGAGCTGGCCTGGAAGAGGGGCAACCGGGATAGAATCTGGCGCCCCAACTGGGACTAGAACCCGGTGTGCCGGCGCCACAAGGCGGAGGATTAGCCTGTTAAGCCACAGCACCGGCCTGTAATTTTTCTTTTTAAAATTATCTTCTTGACTCGCCTGGCCCTCCAGCTTTCTTCTACGTAAACCTCAAGCATTCTTGGATTTACTGTCTCTAACGCCTCTTTCATTCTCAAGAGTTTGAACTCACCTAAAGCATGGGTTAAAGCCCATGGTTGGTTTTCTAAACCCTCATCTTACTGGAACCACTTGACTGGTTGATCTCTCCCTCTTTCTTTAAACCCTTTGATCACTTGCTTCAGGGAGATGAGTCTCTTGGTTCTCCCCACACCAGACCAGCTATTCCTTCTCTAAGTCCTTTCCTGCTTCCTCTTTTCTCAGTGTCTTCTAAGTGGTAAAGCGCCCCAAGATGCAGTCCATTGAGCACTTCTCTTTTTAGCTGAATCTCTTGCTACGTGATCTTAGTAAGTCTCATGATTTAAGTCCCACCTATATGTAATGAATCCCACATTTATTTCTCTAACCTGATCTAGTCTCTGGACTCCAGACTTGTATAATCAACTGCCTATGAGGGCTTTCTATATGGATTCTAGTGAGCATCTCAAATTTAACTACTAGAAAACTCAACTGCTGATTCCTTATCTTCTCTCAGCATTGTCATCACAGTAAACAGCAACTCTCTTTCTCATTGATAGGTTAAATGTCTTAGAAGGCCTTCTTGACTCTTTTCTTACTCATACACCATGACAGGCCCTCCCCTTTGCAGCTCCATTATCCAATTAATCAGCAAACCCTTTGGTTCCCCTTCAAAACATATTCAGAATTCAACCATTTCTTACCACCTCCACCATCGATACATCATTAACAGCATCAGCATTTGTTGCCTGAAATTTGGAGTAGTAACTAGCCTGTTAAATGATTTTGCTGCTTTCAACTTTGCTCATACTCTTGTCACAACACCAAGTAAACCTTTTGGCCTTAGTCAAATCATGTCATTTCCCTTTGCAAATCCCTACCCCACTCCAGTGGCCACCTTTCTCACTCAAGGAACAAGCTACAAGTCCTTATAATGGCCAGTGAAGTTAGGCTCCTGATGATCTGGCCTTCAACTACCTCTCTGGCCTACTCCCTCAACCACCCCTCTGGCACATACCACCACAACCCTTGCAGTTTCTGAGCGCATCACACTTTCTCCCAGCTCAAAGCCTCTGCTGGGATATGTTTCCTTCAGTCGGCCTCCTGATTCACAACCCATCTTACCCAGATCTCACTGATGAGCCCTTCTGTAAAATAGTAAGTCTCCTTCCTCCCAACCCATCCCCAGGCAAGAATATTCCCTCGGTCTGATCCCTGTATTACTTTTCAATGATAGCCACCATCATCATCCGTCAGGTGTATTTACCTGTCCATTCGTTTCAAATCTATGCCTTCAGGCCCCCAAATAACTAGTTCTTTGTTTCATTTACAGCTCCTGACCTAGTAAAAAGGAGTGTTTACCACAGAGAAGGTACATGATAAATATTTGTTGAATGAATTCTGCCTGTACATTCCAATTCATAAATGGAAGGCTATTGTCTGGAAGAATGGCTTCAGTATTCACACACAAAAAAGGCCTACTACTATTAATAATGTTACAGATAGATATCAACAATATGCTCACTATCTGAAACAACGAACAGACATAAAATAAGGCAATGAGGATGTAGCTGACTACAGTAGTTTCCAGATTCTCCAAGATTTAGTCCATTGAGGTGGGTGATCTGGCAAGGGATCATCACTGTGGACCCCAATTTAGCAAGTACTACCCTTAGACTGCCCAAGTTTGCCCTTTCTTACTTTCCCAATCACATAGTCAGGAGGGTAATTGTGCTTTCTTCTTTTTTTTCCCCATGAAATCAAATTTTATTTATTTTTAGCCAATAGATTTGATGCCTAAATATTATTTCTTAAAATTTTTAGAAAAATTATTTAAGGTATACAAATTACATGTATACAGATTTAGGAGCACAGTGATACTTTCCACCCTATCTTATCCCACTCCCACTCCCACCCCTCTTCCTCCTTCTCCTATGCCCTCTCTTAATTTTCACAATGATTTACTTCCAAGTTTACTTTACAGTCATAAAATTAACCCTATACTAAATAATGAGTTCAACAAAGAGTATGAAGAAAAAAATCACTCTTCCTTAACATAGAGACAAGGGCTATAAAGAATCATCAAAGCTCAAAATGTCAATTTCATTCTCATATATTAAATTTAACTCAGTTTCCTATACAAACTCAACACCTGGTTGAGGATCTATTATCAGAGGTAGGTTAAGAGACACTGTCTACCAGAAAGGCATTTCAAATAAATGCTTTTGGAAACAGTTTATAATTTCTTCTTAACTCTATTCTTTTTCTGATTAAAAAAGAGATTTAGTTTAAAATTAGAAACATTAATATGAAAGTAAAAATACTCTAAAAGATAACTGTCAACATTTCTGTGTGGCTCCTTCTAAATCTTGTATAAATAATGCACTGATTTCTTTATTAATTCAAATATATCAGAAGTGAATGTGATCATAAAAATTTGCATACAATGTTAGATTAGACTGTGTATTTTTCAGGCACACTTACTCAAAGGTTGCTATTTCAGCCAAGTCTTCAAACCTAGCAATGTACCTTGTGTTCTGAGCATTTCTTTTTATTTATTTATTTATTTTTTTGACAGGCAGAGTGGACAGTGAGAGAGAGACAGAGAGAAAGGTCTTCCTTTGCCGTTGGTTCACCCTCCAATGGCTGCCGCGGCCAGCGCGTTGCGGCCGGCGCACCGCGTTGATCGAAGGCAGGAGCCAGGTGCTTCTCCTGGTCTCCCATGGGGTGCAGGGCCCAAGCACTTGGGCCATCCTCCACTGCACTCCCGGGCCATAGCAGAGAGCTGGCCTGGAAGGGGGGCAACCGGGACAGAATCCGGAGTCCCGACCGGGACTAGAACCCAGTGTGCCGGCACCGCTAGGCGGAGGATTAGCCTGTTGAGCCATGGCGCCGGCCAAGTGTTCTGAGCATTTCTGAGGGGATGTACTACATTTGGGACCCTGGAGAATTGAGTCCCAGCTTTGTACCAACTGTAGAATCTTCCAGTTTCCTCTGCCCATTCTACTTTGTTCTGTCATAATTTTAATGCAAAAATTCTCATTTAGCTTCCTTTCTAGTAGTACACCCTACCTATTCCAGAGGACTTCTAGAATCTCTGACCAATAAAAAATAGCTGAACTCATTATAAACAGACCCAGGTGCTATGTGCCTGGCAGAGTTCTGTCGGTCCATTTATCTAGCAGTTATAATTTTATTATCCCTAAGAAGCATGAAACTTAAAGCTCTTTCTTTCCAGACTTAATAGATTACCTGGTTTGTGTAAACAAATCCCAAAGACTACAATTTCTCTCCCAGACAGAGATTAGATGCGGCCCTAAAAGTAAATATTCTGGTCCTCTGGCTTCCTTCTTATGTGTCTACAAGAGAAATAGACTGAGAAATTCAGTTCTTAGTGTTTAGAATTAGATTAGAGCCTTTAGCTTTCCAGCCTTCAGCTTTCCAGCCATAAGGGAAGTATAGGACCTGAGTCCCAGATTCTTCCTTGGTAAAAAATCTGAGCACTGAGACTGCACACATCTTAAAAAGTAAAGCCTCTGGGTTCTGAGGTCCATCAATCAACAAATGTACGTTAGACAAAAAAAAGGGGAAATACGTTATGGTACTCTAGATTAAGAAAGCAAAGATAGGTATTACTTTGGAGCAATAAGCAGTTACACAAACATCTACTTCGTATTTATTATCACTGCATATGACTTAATTCCAGTCTGATGGTTTGTCTTCCAATCCTTCTTTGGATGCTTAATTTTCCAGCAAGAAATACCCATTAAGTATATTATATTTTTCTTCAAAACTTATAGAAAAATGTTTGAAGCAATACATTTATTTAATTCCATCTGGTAGAATACAGTTCACCTTCATAAAACCAATAGATTACTGACCTGAATTTAAGTCTCGTCCTGGGTTGAAGGCCCGGCTATTAACAGTGGTAGAAAGTCGATCACAACTAATTGTTCTAGATACATTAGTATTAAAGTTTCCATCAAATCTGAAACAATAGAAGAGAATTAAAAATCCTCATTTAGTCATTATTCAATCCAGAAAAGCCAACCAATAAAAATAACACCCACACTGTGTGAGAAACATATCAATCCAAAAATAGTAAAACTTCAACTTTACAGTTAAATACTCACAAGTCATTTCAGAACAGTGTGTGTGTGTGTGTGTGTGTGTGTCTGTCTGTCTGTCTGTCTGGGGGTGGCTGGTGCCCTCTGTAACTAGAGGGCTTAGAAGTCAAGTTCAATTTTAGGAAGATTAAAAAAAAAAAATCTTGGAGCCAACTTTTCCTAATGAATTTGAGTCAGTACTATTGATAAAATCATATAGGAAACAGATGAAAAAATTCATATTAGAATTATAAAAATTCAGACTTGAGCTTTGACATCACATGTAAAATAGAATTCTTTAAATTAGCCTGTCCGAAAACCAATGCCAGAGTATACAGACAGTAGTGAAAGGGAAAGAATGGCTATGGAGAGGTAAAGTCTGGTTTTGAGTCCCCGCTCTGTCACTAACAACTGGATGGCCTTAGAAAACTTCAACTTTTCTGAGCCTCAGTTTTCATATCTGAAGAAAAAAAAAGATAAATCTTATTTTCCAAAACTTAAAAAGTTAGAAATAATGTATGGAAATTTTCATGGTACACGATACACAGCTCGAAGCTATTAGATTGTAATGCAAATAAGGTCTTTTTATTTCCAGTGGATGTAGCAGATTAATAGTAGAGCTAGAATAATGCTAGTACTGTGGCTACAAGCTGATCAATAAATGTAAATGGAATCAATGAGCCATTTGCTAGAGAGGACAACAATCTGAAAGACTGTAACAGGAAAATGTGACAACAAATTTCTATGTAGTCATTAAGAGTGAATTAAATTAGAGGCTGGCATGGTGGCGTAGTGGGTGAGACCACCACCTGCTGTGCTGATATCCCACGTGGGAGCTGGTTTGTCCTTGGGCCCCTGCACCTGAGTGGGAGACCCAGAGGAGGCTCGAGGCTCCTGGCTCCTGGCTTTGGATCAGCTATTTGAGGAGTGAACCAGTGGATGGAGGACCTTACTCTCTCTCTCTCTGCCTCCTTCTCTCTTTGTATAACTCTGACTTTCCAATAAATAAATAAATCTTTTTAAAAACAGAGTAAATTAAATAAAAAAGTAAAGAAAAGTCTTGAGTTTCTAAGTAACTCATTAGGGATTTCAGATACTGAAGACTCCTGATGTTTTTAAGAGATTTTCCATTGAACTCAACTGGAAATGAGGTTTTCAAAAACTTGTATATCTCATATGCCACCAATGAAATTCCATTAATGTAGGTAGAGCAATGATAACCCAGGAGAGACACTTCTAAAAATCCAGATCAATTTGAGGATTCACATGAACTTTTATTATCTGCTGACCACAGCAATAATGCCTAAGTGCTATTAAACTGAACTGATTGTACTAGTATGGGAACTAGGCCTTCACACAGTGAGTTAGTCTTGTTTATCACATATCTCAAAAGAGGAGGTAACTGGATTTAGGGACCTTTAGTCCATCCTCCATTCAGTGCAGAATTATATCAACTGCGTCAACTGGGCCTCAAAGGACACAGTTGCTTCACCAACATGGTTGCTCTTCCTTGGACCTGCTCCAATTTGTCTAGACGGGTAGAGTGCTGCCTTAAAAGCCACAGATGGAGAGAAAAAAAGAGGTTAATACTCCGGCAGCTGCCTGCGTGCATGCAGGCAAAGCAGTATCACTATCATCTCACTTTTCTCCATGCGCTAGCTAGCCACATGAACCCTATTCCCCCACAAACATTTAGGCCAGATAATAAATGTTTTAGGTTCTGTGGGCCATAATGTCTGTTGCAAATACTCAGCTCTGCCATTATAGTGTGAAAGCAGCCACAGAGACGACATAAAAGATTGATTGTGGTTGTGCCTCACTACAACTTAATTTTCCAAAATCGGTGGTGTGCCAGACTTGTTACACCACTGTGGCTCTAGAGGAGGGCAGAGAATTCTGAAATGATGAAAATGTATTATTTCTGCACTGCCCAATATGGCAGCCATATGACTACTGAGCATTTGAATTGTGGCTAACATAAAGGAGGCACTACATTTTTAATTTTATTTACTCTGAATTTAAATGTAAATAGTTACTGAATAGTTGCTACCATATTAGACAATGCAAGGCTGAGTTTTCCTGTTTGCCTGGTCATCCTTCAGGTCTTTGTTCATGAATGACTTCCTCAGAAAAGCTCCTGGCAGTGGATGACTCTTCAAGTGTATGTCAAGTATCTCACATTTCTCTCGGAGCATGTGCCACAATTTAAAATTTATGGTTATATTTGTATTCTTTATGGATTGGGGTCCCTGAATAAACAGTCCCATGAGAGCAGGCACCATGTCTCATTGGTTTTGCTCACCATTGTACACACGACACTTAGCACTGTTCTCATAAAAAACAGGTATTCAGGGCTGGCGTTGTTCAAGCTGCCGCCTATAATAATGTCAGCATCCCATCCTGGCAATGGTTCAAATCTCAGCTGTTCCATTTCTGATCCAGCTCCCTGCTAATGGCCTGGGAAAGCAGCAGAACATGGGCTCCTGCACCCATGTGGGAACCAGGGTGAAGTTCTTGGCTCCTGGCTTGGGCTTGTGGCCATTTGGGGGGTGAACCAGCAAGATGGAAAATCTCTGTCTCTCCTCTGTCTGTAACTCTGCCTTTCAAAGAAATAAGTACATCTTTTTTTCTCTTTTTTTAAAAGTAGGTACTCACAGTAGCCTGTCAGGAATGTCTTTGGTGCCTAGCACTGTTCTGGATTACCTCAAAGGCTCCAGAAATCTTAACACATGAGGACCATGACTCAGAAGAATGGTTCCTACTTGCTGAAAATCTAGCTACATCATAATCTCCTGAGATGCATGTTTGAATGAAGATTCCTGCGATCCACCCTAGGAGAGTCGGATTTACCGAGTCTGGGGTAGGGCTGGGGAATCTGACTTTGCCAGGTTATAGAGGAATGAGAAAACTTTCAGTCCTGCCAAGCAGATTCCTTTAGATATAAGGCAGAATGGCTCTCTGCATGAGCACAGGTCATTCCTAGTGTGTCCCAAGGAGATCAAGGACAGAGGGTATTCCAGTTTGAATTAGAT
The DNA here is from genome assembly GCF_033115175.1 of Lepus europaeus. NCBI lineage: Eukaryota > Metazoa > Chordata > Mammalia > Lagomorpha > Leporidae > Lepus > Lepus europaeus. The sequence continues at coordinate 56,440,103 of NC_084831.1, read as the reverse complement.
CAAGATAATAGAATGGTTCTCAGGTATGTCTGCAACTCACAATCTGGACTTTGCTGAACAGGTTATGAACTCCCTTTACATTTCCTATTTCACAGTTGGGAAAAACGACATCATGGATCATGTACAAGTCAGGACCCAGGAGAGGCTTGAACCTATCACCCAACTCCCTTCTAGGGATGAGCCATATACCACTCTGCTTTACTTTAAGTGACACAAGGAAGGAACTGTTAAAAGGGGTAACTCAAGAGGGTGAATGACAAACCCTCCCAGGAAACTGGCAAGTATGGGGTGTGGCGCTGCCACCTGGATGCTGGCACCATAGCCTCAGCCGTGCCCTTGAGAAAGCTAAAGTCCAGCACTAAGCATGCAGATTCCCTGGGTCTTTGTGAAATGGAATCTGCCTCCCAGCGACCAGAGAAACCAGGGAACTATTAGTAAAGGTTATTTCATTTTCTTTCCTGAAAAGATCACCTCTAAGAATACTAAAGAAAACATCTTTGTTACAAAAACGGAGGTGACTCATTAACAAATGGAGGAGCTCAGTAAACAACGGTTGGTCATAAAACAGTTTCACGATGTAGTACTTGTCATCAATAATCTACCCAACCTTCGTTGCCCATTATCTCCAATTCTGAACACTTCTGGTCCCTTAATCCATGCTTTTCTGACTCTAACTGGGATGCTTACCAGTGTGCACTGCACACATTCTTTAAGGCCTAGGTCAAGTCATCTTCTGCTTCCAGTCCCAGAAAATGAGTCCTTCCATCTCAGATGACTACTACCATTCTGCTTCTTAATGCTATGTCTGTGCTGTCTTTTTCCCCTTTTTAAATACTGTCTTGTAATCAGGATTACTATGGTACCACAGTCATATCCATTAGATACAGATTTCGACTCTGTTTATATCAACAAAACATTAATCGATTATCTTAGTTCATTCAGGTTACTTTAAGAAATTGCCATAGAATAAGTAGTTCATCAACAACAGAAACTGACAAGTATTTTTCACAGTTCTGGAGCCTGAGATGTCCATGATCATGGCACTGGCAAATTCAGTGAATGGGGAGTCCACTTTCTGGCTCACAGCTGGTAGCCTTTCACCAGGTGCTCAATGAAAGGGGGAAGGAAGCTTTCTGGAGTCTCTTTTGTAAGATTGCCCAAGTCTTTGGGCCCCTGCACCCATGTGGGAGACCCTGAAGTTGTTCTTGGGTCCTGGCTTCAGACTGGTCCAGCTCCAGCCATTGTGGCCATCTTTGAGGAGTGAACCAGCAGATGGAAGATCTCTCTCTCTCTGCAACTCTGCCTTTCAAATAAAGAAATAAATCCTTAAAAAAAAAAGTCAGCTTCCAGCAATGAAATCTTAAGTTATTTGGGATTTTCCATTTCTTTCTTAGGTCTAGCACATTGCCAGGAATATGAGTACTCCACAAACTCTTATTGGATGACTGAGACATGAGAAAGGGTAGAGAGCGAGGTCACCAGAAAGCTCCAGGTGTTTGATTCAAAAGGATTCACTCAACAACAGCTGTATCTCACCCTAGTTTCATCTGCCTCAAGTTCCCTCACTTTGCTGAATCTTGGCCATGGAGCATGTATTCATCAGCCAAGCCAACAAGAAAAGCCAGCCTTGTCCTGCTTTTCTCACTAGCTCTGCCACTACCCTGCCAGTTAGGTAAGGAAGTAGTTGTCAGTGGCGCTTATGAGATACAGGAGGAACAGTGTGTCCATGACTTGGGGGCTGCTGGGCCGGGAGCAGTAATTACCAGAAGCAAAAGTGAAAGGTGATTTCTCTCCCTGCTCCAGTCCCAGGTGCTAATGCCTGCTTCTCTTCCTAGAGTGCAAACACAGGAGAACAACATGCTTAGCCATTCTTATTACATTAGCTACCCGCAGGCCCCAGAGGAATGACTGCCTTGCCAAAGACAGGAATGCATTTTATGTGTGTGTGCCTTTAAGAAAAGCGATCTATAAAAAGAAACATGCTGTTTAACCTGATTTGGAGACTGGGGTACTCGCTTGGACATCACATATACTAAAATTGGAGACTGTGAAAAATATGAAGTTCATGCTTAAAATACTTTATAAAGACATGTCAGTTACTCTTAGGGGTTTTTCATTGAGCAGTATGTTAGCTGCCAGTCACATGTATATAATTTCAGGTTTATGGAAAGGTCAAGAACTGGTAACATCCAAGACTTTCATATAAACTAAGAGGGCAATCCAACTTAAGAGGTTTGGTTTACTTCATTCTTTATACCTGTGCTTTTAAAAAGTTAGTAATGATGATAGAAAAATCCTCTCTAAATCTCTTTTAGATCCTGGTTCTAAAAAAATGGAGATATTGGATTATGACTGTTGTCTATATTTATTTCCTAAGATAAAACCAGTGTCTGAAATACAGTTTCAAGAGAAATAACTCCATCTCTCCCACCCCCATTAAGTTAAAAAAAAAAAAAAAAAGCAAAAGCAAAAAACTTCCTTCTGGATTTACTTTCATGAACAAATGATCGAAACTGCATCCCGAGGGAGAAAACAGAACTGTGACTCCCACTTTGATCTCTTCCCCATGGAGAAATTCACTCCCTGCCTGCCTTGCAAGATGTTCATTTGATTGACGTTTGCTCTGATGTGCAAACTGCTTTGAACTTCAGACATTTAATTCCCATCAGGCTGCAGTCATTTTTATTCTCCTTCAACAGGATTTACAAGCAGGAGATCAGCAAATGTAGAAGATAAAATAAATTTGCAGAAGCTTTGAATCTTACATCAAAACAGTGTTCAAGTGAGTTCCAATTGGATTTCATTCCACCTCGATTCACAGTGTAAATCAACTTTTCAGTGGAGTCCCAGTTTAGAAAGGAAAAGATATAAAGGAGACACACATACACATACACACACACACACACTCAACTCCAGTTGGGGTTTACTTCCTGAATCCCTCTTGGTTTTTGTTGAAATTTCCTAGGGAATGTGATTGCCAGGGAAATCACTCAGAATTCTGGGCTTTCCCCAACATTTCCAAGGAAACCTACTCAGTTTATCACACAGCACACCAAAACCACACCCGTAGTGTGGGTGCCAAGGGGAGTGGTGAAATGCAGTATTGTTCAAGGATATATTTCCAAGGCAATGATTTAGAAAGCAAATCCCTGTAGATTTCTTGGAAGAGCAAGGCTTACGCTGATCACTGAGTCCATACACAAAGCTGGTACAATGGCAGCGAAAGGGCCAGGGAATATTCTTTTCTTGTTGGTTCATTTTTAATCATGGCCACAATACTGAGACAAGTGCAAAAGGTCAAAAGCAAACCGTCCTATCAGATAAGAAGAGTGTGGAACAAATGGGGGAGGGGTGGTCACTGCACACGAAGGGCTTGCCGAGTTCTGTTTAAGAACGGCACATGCAGTTCTGCAAAGCCACGGTCGGACGCCCAAATCCCAGTCAGTAGCTGCAGGGGCCTACAAAGCAAGGTGTAGGTGTGAGGAGTCTGCACGGCAGGCAAGCAGAAGCCCCTGGCCCTTTCTGCCCAAGTCTGGGAATACCTCTCCACCTCCACTGAACCAGGCTCCTGCTTGCAAAGTCATTCTGGGAAGCAGCCGCTTTCCAAATATTTGAGCAACACCAGTTGAAAAGAATTAAAGGAGAACCCCCTTATCTTCCACTTAACCACCCCGGAGAATAAAGTTAAACAAAGAAAGAGCTAAGATAAAAATCAAACATCTGCACTGGCAAATATTTAAACTCTGTTTGAATGGCGGAGGGTAGGGGGGGTAAGAGCAGGATCACTTCAAAAAGGAACTATCACATTTATAAAGTAAATGATACTTGAACTCCCCCCTCCCCCCATGGAGTTTGCTTATTCAAACACCTAAATTAATGAGCAAACTGAAAAGCTGTCAAACAACGTGTAATCACATTGCGAGAAATGGTTTTTCCTTCCATCTCTGCAGAGATTGGAGCGATAAGTCACATTCTTTTTGTTCTTATCAGTAATAAGGATTAAAACCTTCAGGGTTCAGCCACTCAGCCGGACTGGAAATAAGGGCTGGTCTCAAATGCCCTTGCAAGGTGAGGCATTCAGAGCAATAAAACATCTCCCTCTCTCTACCAGAGACTAGGTATCAACCTGACCTCATTTTCACCATTTCCCCACCATCACAGATCTGTGAGCAGAGGTCCCACTGTGATCTCATGTCTCACTTCCACATTCAGATGGTATTATCCGTTTAGTCTGCTTTCTCACAAAAGCTTAGAAAATTGCACAGGTGACATCTTAGAAAATTGCAGAGATGACATCTAGAAGGAATTGGAAGTGAGTTCATTACCACATCAAATATTTATCCTTCTCCTCCTCATCACCAGGTAGGGGTGGGGCATCAGAAGAAGAAAGATTATCTAAAAAGAAGAGTCAGATAGGGGACAGGGTGGCCTAATAGGAGCCGCAGGCTCCCTCTGTGCTGACCTTCAGCACCCTTGTCCATCCCACCACTTGACCCAACACAGTTATTTACAGTTGTTTATTTATACACCCTCTAGCCCGGCCTGGGAGACACAAACCGAGAGATTCTTGCACTTCTTTATCCCCAGGGCCACCCCAGAGCTGACTATGTAAAAGGGTAGTAAATGTCTGAAGAATGAACAAATGGGGAAAACCTAAGAGGCTGAGACTTCCTAAAGACTAGAGGCCAGAGGTTGTTAACTGGGTGTGTTCTTGTCCCTCACATACAGTGGGTAATTAGCAAATAGCAGACAGCTGTGAGTGGGACAACATCAACACCAAAGAGAAGTGTCAGGGATCTCAGAGACAGCAGATGACCTTAGAGATGAACTGGTTGCATTTCCCAGGCACACATAGCAGGAGAAGGCCTGTCTGAATTTCCCTGTCTGTAAAAGAAACAGGGCACATCAGAAGCCTGATTTTTATGGCTCATAGAGCTGCAAAAGGAATTACTAACCCAATACTAAACGTTAATAAAGCTATGAGAATGAAGGTAGGTATGTGTCTCATCATACCAGACAAAGCCCCAGGAAGAGATTACAGACAAAATGGTCTTTAAATCATGACCTTCTTCAAAAGCACTTTGCACGACAGAACATGTAAAAAGTTAATGGGAAGGTTTCTGGTTTTCTGCTAATACAGGATCTATTTCTTAGACCTGGAAGAATCTGTTAGTTTTTTTAGAGCCCAGATTTTAACAAGAAATAAAATAAAAAACCCTACTCTACCTAAAATTCATAAAATGCAGCTTGTGAAATTTATAACTATAAGGAGGCAGGTCTGGTCTCCTTTCAATGCAGGCCACACAAGAAAATCCAGGAAGCTGAACACTCAGCAGATCCAAATACAGGTGCTTGTTGTTGGGGGTGCTCAGAGTTAGTGCTAAAGATACAGACAGCTAGAAAGCACTGCACACAGAGGGGAAGGGTACAAATTCTGACAGGACACGGGTTCAGCCTGAGAAACCAACCAGGCTACTGGAGCTTATTCAGTCAACTTTTTTTTTTTTTTTTAAAGATTTATTTTATTTGAAAGAGTTATAGAGAGGTAGAGACAGAGAGAGTGGTTTTCCATCTGCTGGTTTACTCCCAAGAGGGCCGCAATGGCCGGAGCTGTGCTGATCTGAAGCCAGGAGCTTCCCACGTGAGTGCAGGGGCCCAAGGACATGGGCCATCTTCTACTGCTATCCCAGGTCAGAGAGCTGGATCAGAAGAGGAGCAGCCGGGGGTAGAACCAGCGCCCATATGGGATGCCAGCACTTCAAGCCAGGGTGTTAATCTGCTGCGCCACAGCGCCGGCCCCCTATTCAGTCAATTTAGAAAGTGAGGAGGGTAACCTGGTGCTCTCCAAGGAGAGTCTCTGAGGGAACAGTTCTTTATTTTATTTTATTTTTTAAAGATTTATTCATTTTTTACTTGAGAGTCAGAGTTACACATAGAGAAAAGAGGCAGAGAGAGAGAGAGGCCTTCCATCCTATGGTTCACTCCTCAATTGGCTGCAACAGTTGGAGCTGCACCAATGTGGGAGACCCGGAAGAAGCTCCTGGATCCTGTCTTCGGATCAGCACAGCTCCAGCCGTTGTGGCCATCTGGGGAGTGAACCAGTGGATACCACTCTTTCTGTCTCTATTCTACCTCTCTCTGTAACTCTTTCAAATAAATAACATAAATCTTAAAAAAAAAAAAAGATAGGGAGCCACAGAGAGGGTGAGTTCTTGCCTCACAGGGTCATCTGGAGGCGCACACAGAAGATGCAGCAAGTTAAATACTGTTTACAGAAGAAAACCTAAGAAAGTATTTTATTGAAACACGTGTGACTCTTATAAATACTTTAACTTAGTTAAATAATGTCATTAGGTTTTCAGACATGCCAAGTGATCTGCAAAATCTTTGTTGAATTTTGAGCTCAACTCAAGTCCTTCTGGTACCAATATCCATGAAGACTGTATCTGTAACACTCAGTCTGCCTGCAGATTGTAATTTTTAAAGGGACTTGAGATGGTAATGTGAGATAAGGCAAAAAGAATGACTTGAAAGACTAAGATAAGCCATCGATACTTTGAGGATAAAAACATAAAACATATTTTCCAAGGGGAAGAGCAAGACTTAACAATAAAATTCAACTAAGTTGTCAAAGACCAAGCTTGCTCAATTATTTGACCTTGTGACACAAAGAGAACCAAGGAACAAGAGTCATACACACAAAAGCACCTGCTTAGATTTCAATGTTTTATTTCCCTTAAAACAGTAATCAGAAGAAATATGATGTATATAGGTCCCCCCCCCCCTTTTTTTTGACAGGCAGAGTTATACAGTGAGAGAGAGACAGAAAGAAAGGTCTTCCTTCAGTTGGTTCACTCACCAGATGGCCGCTATGGCCGGCACTGTGCCGATCCGAAGCTAGGAGCCAAGTACTTCCTCCTGGTCTCCCATGTGGGTGCAGGGCCCAAGCACTTGGGCCATCCTCCACTAACTTCCCGGGCCACAGCAGAGAGCTGGACTGGAAGAGGAGCAACTGGGACAGAATCCGGCACCCCGACTGGGACTAGAATACGGGGTGCCGGCGCCGCAGGCGGAAGATTAGCCTAATGAGCCATGGTTCTGGCTGATGTATATAGGTTTAAACATTTCAAATCACAGTTAGGAAAAAAATAAGATCTGTCTACATACTGGTAAGCTATTATATCTAAAAATACCATTTTATATAAAACTCCTCTGTGTATTAACACACCATTAACAACAGGCATTACAACTTTGCCCCATCTCCTGGGCTACCACACACATAACCTAGTTATGAGGGACAAAACGTTTGTGGGATGAAAATAAAATGATACTACTGCTCTCAATTGTTTGTCAAACAGCTCTCAAGAAAGACCCACGTGAAGCTCAAATTCCAAATCAGCATGCGCCTTCTAAAGCCCTGCTATTCCTCTGCAAAGTCTTCTTGTGCTCTATTTTTCACCCTTTGGTTTATAGATTCCTCTAATAGAGCGCTATTCAAAATTTAGAGCCATCTTTGAAAACTTCCTGCCCTTTCATACCTCCAATAAAACTAGCTGCCGGATTCTACATTTCCTCCACTCCTCGTTTTTACATCCCATGTAACTGCTGACACCCCAGATGTACTCTGTTTTCCCACGATTGCCTCTCAAGCGGTCATTACTTTTCTCCAGGATTATTAGATTGGCCCAACATGACAACTAATCTACCAAAAGTATTCTTTTCCTGCCAACTAATCAATTTGCCCAAATCATAGGCCTGACCACAGCCTTTCTCTGCTTAAAAACCTATTGCTTGCAGAGAAATTTCTAGGTGACCTACAATTTTGAGCTTGCCACAGCATGTTCACGAGGTACAGCTCCAACTAGGTCCTCTACCTCTACTTCACCATTCTCAGCTGCTTTGTGGATGTTGCCAGTGTCTGGTCTGAAGCATTCCTCCCCTAGTTCGACTTTGGGATGTTGCACAGTTCAAGGCCTCACATGCCACTTTTCCTACCACACCTGAGAATTTATACTCTCGTTCTCTAAAAGAGAGTCTGGAGGCTAGCACTGTAGTGCAGCGGGTTAAGCTGTCATTTGCCATGCCAGCCTCTCATATCTTCCCACATTGGAGTGCTGGTTTGTGTCCTGGCTGCTCTGCTTCTGATCCAGTTCCCTGCTAATGTGCCTGGGAAGGCAGCAAGGATGGCCCAAGTGCTTGGGCCCCTGCCACCCATATGGGAGACCCAGATGGAGTTCTGGGCTCCTAGCTTCAGCCTGGCCCAGCCCTGCCCATGGCAGCTACTTGGGGAGGGAACTAGCAGATGGAAGATCTCTTTTGTTCTCTCACTCTGCCTTTCAAATATAAATCATAAAAGAGCCTGCATTTCTTTCATGCACTTGCCCCAGTTTAGAACTTATTCCACCTGTGTCCTCTGACTTCCTGAAGGTACAGACTACTTTACTCATCTTCTTCCAGAAGATTGTGTTCAGTACAATGTCTTGCACATCACTTGGCCTAAACATGATAGACAATTTCACTTGAAAATGATGTGTATTTTACAATTTGTACATTTCATGCATTTTAAAATTCACTCTGCATGTAACAGAATTATTAAAAATGGCTGATAGCTGGGATAACTGACATCAGCTTAAATTTCATATCAAATTTATGACAATGGAATAACGTTCTGGTGAAAACATTATGATGAATGAGTATAATACTACTAATATGGTTCAATCTTAAAACTATTTAATAATATCATTCAATTTCTATCTAAAGGAAGAATAGCTTGATTATTGTGAATCACCATTACAACTTGAAAACTAAAGACAATATCAGGTTTGCTACTGAGTCCTGACTTCTTCAGCAAATATTTACCCAGGCCCTGTTCCAGCAAGGTATTAAATACAAAGAAGAATCTGACAGTGTCTCTGAACTCAAGTGACAAAGAAAGATGAGAAGGCACACAGAGTACAAATATGCCTTAGCACCTGATACCAACACTCACAGTTTACCTAACCAGAATCAACGTCAACCACCTTTGTTCCAATTCCACCCACCTGCAAAACCCAAGACATTGGGAGTCAACAGCCAAGTTAAGTCCAGGCCTCCTCTTGTGCCTTCCCTACACAATCAGGATAAGTCTTCAGTTGTTACATGGTTGACAAGTAAGACCTCTTTATTGTTCTTGCTTTGTCATTTCATTCATGTTCTCAAAAATCTTAAATTAGGGGCCAGTGTCGCGGCACAGTGGGGTAAGCTGCCGCCTGCAGTGCCGCCTCCCGCATGGGTGCTGGTTCAAGTTCCAGCTGCTACACTTCCAATCCAACTCTACTACTAATGTGCCTGGGAAAGCAGTGGATCATGGTCCAAGTCCTTGGGTCCCTGTACACACATGGGAGCCCTGGCCATTGTGTTCAGAGATGGAAGATGTCTCTCTTTCTCTCTCTCTAATTATGCCTCTCAAATAAAAAAAAAAATCTTAAATTAATTTCCTCATTCATGAGTGCCTCCAATAGGTTAGAAAATAGGGAAGAGCAGGATAAACATTATCTGTTTCTTCATTTATGGAGCCTACTGTCAAATTCTTTAGTCTAGTGTCTGAAGGTTCCCAGAAACTGATATTAAGCCAGCTTCTTAGTGGTCTCTTTCATCTCTAGCTCTGACACAGATCTCTCTTCAGTGCTTGACCATTGCCAGCCAGGCTTCCTTCATATTTGTCTTCTCTCCTAGAAAGCTCTTCCTCAGCGTCTCCCTAAGTTCCATTCCTTGACCTACTTCAATACCCAGTTGAAATGCTTCTTCCATAAACATTCTACCAAGTTTTATTACTTCAAATGAATGAATGAATGACTTAACCTCTCAACACCACCACATAACATCAACTATTTTTTTCTAGATAATTTTCTAAAAGATGTAAGCAAATTTTCTCATAGAATCCAATATAGGTGGGTTGGCACTCTGGTGTAGCAGGTAAAGCCACTGCCTGCAGTGCTGGTATCCCATATGGGTGACAGTTCTAAGTCCTGACTACTCCACTTCTGATCCAGCTCTCTGGGAAAGCCTGGGAAAGCAGTGGAAGATAGCGCAAATTTCTGGGCCCCTGTACCCAAAAATTCTGGTCTGTGGGAGACCCAGAAGAAGCTCCTGGCTCCTGGCTTTGAATCGGCACAGCTCCTGCTATTGCGGCCATCTAGGGAGTGAACCAGCGGATGGAAGACCACCCCCACCCCAGCCTCTGCCTCTTTTAAAAAAAATATTTATTTATTTATTTGAAAGTCAGAGTTGCACAGAGAGAGGAGAGGCAGAGGGAGGCAGAGAGAGAAAGAGAGAGAGAGAGGTTTTCCATCCAGTGGTTCACTCCCCAATTGGCCGCAACAGTAGGAGCTGCGCTGATCCAAAGCCAGGAGTCAGGAGCTTCTTCTGGGTCTTTCACATGGGTGCAGGGGTTCAAGTCCTTGGGCCATCTTCTACTGCTTTCCCAGGCCATAGCAGAGAGCTGGATTGGAAGTGGAGGAGCCAGGTCTCGAATTGGCGCCCATATGGGATATTGATGCTTCAGGCTAGGGTGTTAACCCACTATGCCACAGCACCGGCCCCAATAAATAAATCTTTAAGAAAAAAAAAAAGTATTCAACATATTTGAGCAGTAGGAAAAGTTGTCTTTAACAGCAAATGATTTTACTGTTAAGACATTCTTCCTTTTAAGACTTACTTTATTTGCGGGGCTGGCATTGTGAAATAGCGGGCAAAGCCACTGCCTACCACGCAGTCATCCCATAAGGGCACTGGTTTGTCTCTTGGCTGCTCTACTTCTGATCCAGCTCCCTGCGAATGGCCTGAGAAAAGCCAGTGGAAGATGGCCCAAGTGTTTGGATCCCTGTCACCCATTTGGGAGACCCAGATGGAGATCTGGCTTTGGTCTGGCCCAACTCTGGTTGTTTCAGCCACCTGGAGAGTGAACCAGTTGATGGAAGATCTCTGTCTCGCCCTCTCTCTGTACTCTTTCAAATAGATAAATAAATCTTTAAAACAAATTAATTTTATTTGAAAGGCAGAGCAAAGAAAGAGAGGGAGAAACACACACACACACATTGTGGAGAATCCCACAGGAGTCTCAAAAAGTCACGGATCACCGCTTACCTGGAAAGGAGATGAACTGTGGAAACTCCACAGTAGAACACTGAGTTAAAAAGTCACCACTAGCCACAAAATAAAAGTAAAGTGGAGTTATAAGTCAGGAGCTGAGGCAATACCTAACAGCGGTTAGGGAGACGCTCCTAATCATACCAAGCAGACATCTCTAGTCAGTCAGATAACAGTACGCTACAGGAAATACCCTCCTGCCCACGCTGACTGGACCGTTCAAACATAAGTAAGGCGGGAATGGTATTGACTGGACTGTTCAACTGCAAGCAAGGAGGAAACAGCATTGATTGGACAACAAGTTGGAGGATGGCAAGCTGGAGGACTGCCGGAAAATGAGGATACAAAGGGGAGCCCTTGCTCTGCTCTCGGTCCTCTCGGGGATCATGGCCCACTGTGTGTGAACCTCTGGATCGCCACACATCTGGAGCTGAAGAGGCAGCCCGTTACTCTGCATGGAGCAGCTGGCGGCACAAGCCGACAACAGACAAAGGGCCCGGCGCGTGTGAACCTCTGGATCTCCTCGCACTTGGAGCTGAAGAGCCAGCTCGCTAGCCCCCCTTGCTAAGTGACACAAGGTGACTACGGGATCAAAACTCCAGCCGAGATGCTGCCTCACCGCCTTGCCTGGACCCCTTATCAGGTTACTGCCAGACCTGACCACAGAGCCGGACCAGGCCTCTCAGCAGGGGACCTCTCCAACTTCTCGCCCGGCCGTCTGCCTGGTAACTCTGAGCCTATTGCCCAGAGTGACAGCCTTCCCACGACTTCCTGCCTGTAAGTGACTGATCCGAGATCCATCCGTCTTTGCCGAGACATGGAGCTCTGGACTTTGAACACTGACACTCTTTCGTGACCGTGATATAAGCCTTGAAAACGCAGCTTTTACAAATAATGTTAGTCACGTGTAATATAATATAACTATGCTTTGACCCTATGCAAGGTATCTGCAAATCATGCTGGAGACCTTGATGTACATATACTATAATGATTGGATAGCCCTCAAAATAACTTTAACACTGTATACTGGATCTGTGGATTAATGAATAAGTTCTAATAGTATTATTGATATTGATATTAATGGTACTGATTCTAGTAGTCCTCTAGTCATTAAGGAAATAGTGTTACTCTCATAGTAGTTATGTTAAGCTAAGTAGTTACGTTAAGCTAAGTAGCTGTTAAGTATTTTATTGATAAGTGTATTAATTAGTATAGATTGATAAGTATATTGGTACTGATAAGTGTATTGACCTCAATGAGCATGCTGATGATTAGTGTGATCAAAAACTCCTGGTGTGTAAAAAATAAAATCTCTCATTGGAAAGACAGTCTTGTGTCCTGGTGTTCCTTTCTTCCCCGTGACTGACAAGTCGTACGTCGCACTTGCTACTGTCAAACTGCCTGACAGTAGGCGCTCGTCTCACACACACACACACACACACACCAATCTTCCATCTGATGGTTCACTCCCTCAAGAGCAGCAAAGGAAGTGCATCCTGGTCTTCCAAATGGGTGGCAGGGGACCAAGGACTTCTGACGCAGGAAGCTGGGTCAGGTAACCAATGTAGGGAAATCCAGCAAAAAGTTCCAGGAGTAAGAGTTTGGCACTCTCCACTCTCAATATGAAGTCTGTATAAAGTACATTTTGCAATCCAATGCCCTATCCTTACTCTCAGGGTGTGATGGTTAATTTTATGTATCACCTTGGCTAGGCCATGGTGGCCAGATATATGATCAAACACTATTCTAGATGTTTCTGTGAAGTCATTTTTTAGATTGGATAACATTTAAACTATAGATGCTGAGTAAAGCAGATCACTCTTCACAATGTAGGTGGATCTCAGCTAATCAATTGAAGCCCTTAATAGAATAGACTAAACTCCCTTAAGCAAGAAGAATTCTTCCAGCAGACTGCCACTGGACCTGACCTGCTATTCTCTCTGGGTGTCCAGATGGGTCTGCATAAAAGATTTTGGACTTGTACTTCTACAAGCATGTGAGTCATTAAAATAAACATCTATCTCTTTGTATGTGTGTGCACACAGGTGCACACACACATACCCTATGGCTCCTGTGTCTCTGGGGATCCATGAGTGACATCCAGTTACAACAGTGGCTGTTCAGGAGAATTATAATCAGGACCTGTGTTCTTTGCTTTGTCTGTTCCATGATGTGCTCAAGAGGTTGAATAAGAAAACTCACCTCCTGAAATCACACAGTTCTAAGGTTACCAACTGGGAATATACTGAATTGAGGTTCTTTTAAATGAGAGGAGTCCTAGCTGCCTTTCCCAGTGACTTTATCAATCTCAGTGGATGCCCCAACTCAAAGAGCTCCCTATAAAATAGCAGGAATCCAATTTGAAAATAGTTTCAAGAGTTTCTTCTTTTTGTTGAAAGCAGTGAAGCATCTGAAGTCCCCCTTGATGAATACACCTCAGAATTAGCTATTCAACTGAAGTCTCCTAGCTCCTGGTGGAGCTTTAGAGAGTTTGGAAACAAGGTGCTCACTGACTATAGCACCGCCAGACTATCACTTTGCTCATGAAGCCAAGCCTAGATGCCTCAATGCCAATTTCTAAAATGATCAGTCATGGGGTCAGTGCTGTGAAGCAGTGGATTAAGCCACCATCCTATATGAGCGCAGGCTGGAGTCCTAGCTGCTCCACTTCCAATCCAGTTCCCTGATAATGCATCTGAGAAAGCAGAAGATGGTCCAAATACTGGGGCCTCTGCCACCCCTGTGAGAGACCTGGTTGGAGTTCCAGGCTCCTGTCTTTAGCCTGGACCAGACCCAGCCATTGTAGCCATGTGGGGAGCAAACCATTGGATGGATGATATCTTTCTCTCTCTCACTCTCACTCTCTAACCCTGCCTTTCAAATAAAACAAATCTTAAACATTTTTAGCACTTAACTCTATTTGGAGATACAGAAAGAATGGTTGGCTTACGTAAAAGCCCAGGGTCAGCAAGGCACACTAACTGAACTCAGCTTCAGAAGTGCAAGGTACAATTCCACCTGTGTGGCAACACAGGCTTCAGGAACACAATGCTTTGTGTCAAGAGAATGAGAAAGGATGTTTAAGTTGGCATGGCAGCGTAGGCACAGGGGGCTTGACATTTTCTTAGGTCAAATCTATTACCATGCCAACAGTGGCACACTCACATGCTCGGGTGGGCCAAGCAGGTAATGAAAGTCAGGGGAGGGTTATGTGTAATATACAGTGAGATCGGGGAGCAGTGGGAAGTGTAGGGAAAGGCAAGCACGTAGCCTGCTTTTAAAGGGAGCTGTTCTGCATGGGAACTGACTGCTGCCCAGTGCAGATGTAGACCTGGGATTGCTAGATCTTCTGATTTTTCAGAAAAGATAGAAATTTGGATTTTAAAAATGTTTAATCTCCCAAAGTTTAGATGCTGGTAACAGATATAAAAACTTACAAATTAGAGGGGCCGGCATTGTGGCACAGCATGTTGAGTAAGTCACCACTGCGACACTAGCATGCCATATCGGAGCACCAGTTCAATTCCCATCTGCTCTGTTTCTGATCAAGCTCCCTGCTGAGGTGGGAATGCAGTACAACAGGCCCAGATGCCTGGGCCCCTGTCATCCACATGGGAGGATTGGGAGAAGTTCCTGGCTTTGGACTGCCTGGACCATCCCCGGCCACTGCAGCCATTTTGGGGGAGTGAACCAGAAAGCAGATGAAAGCTCTCTCTCCATCTCCGTCTCTCCCTCTTTCTCTCCATAACCCTGCCTTTCAAATAAATAAATCTTTAAAAAAAAAAAAAAAAAGACATAGCCAGCACCGCGGCTCAATAGGCTAATCCTCCGCCTGCGGTGCCAGCACACCGGGTTCTAGACCCGGTCGGGGCGCTGGATTCTGTCCCGGTTGCTCCTCTTCCAGTCCAGCTCTCTGCTGTGACCCGGGAGTGCAGTGGAGGATGGCCCAAGTCCTTGGGCCCTGCACCTGGGCCCTGCACCCGCATAGGAGTTCCTGGCTTCGGATCAGTGCGGTGCGCCGGCCACAGCGGCCACTGGGGGGTGAACCAATGGAAAAAAGGAAGACCTTTCTCTCTGTCTCTCTCTCTCTCTCACTGTCCACTCTGTCAAAAAAAAAAAAAAAAAAAAGACATAAATTTGAAAATTTTATTTCAAAGATCTGTGGGGTCAAATAGAACAAGGGCCAAACCAAAGCAAACCAAAAAACCAAAACCAAAAGCACATGCATGCCACAGTGCGTGGACATAATTCTGTGTTTGTGCAAGCTTTATGGGAGAGCTAAAGAATCTCCTGCACCCTTGGCACTTAACCCCACACAACAAAAAGGGAGCTGTTAATTGAATTATCTGAATAAATGAACCTACTCTCAAAGCCATGTTAAGTGTCACCATTGAAAATGAGTTTATCTTAAACTATTTTTTACCCAACTTAGACATCGATGGTTCTGCAGGTAATTCCTTCAACAAACATTGACAGAGTGTCTAATCACTATGCAGGCCCCTGTGCAAAATAATTAACTTCCAAGGCTCCTGAATAAGAATTTTAAGAGCTAACTGGTTGCAGAGGGAGTATCAAACTCATCTGAAAACTCAATTTTCTGCCACCTTGCAGGTTCTCTCTGGTGTCATCAGGGTGTATTGTGTAGAACTTTTTTTTTTTTATAAAATGACTTTCTTTTTTTAAAATTTTATTTTTTTTTTTTATTTTTGACAGGCAGAGTGGACAGTGAGAGAGACAGAGAGAAAGGTCTTCCTTTGCCATTGGTTCACCCTCCAATGGCCGCCGCGGTTGGCGCGCTGCGGCCAGCGCACCGCGCTGATCCAAAGCCAGGAGCCAGGTGCTTCTCCTGGTCTCCCATGGGGTGCAGGGCCCAAGGACTTGGGCCATCCTCCACTGCACTCCCTGGCCATAGCAGAGAGCTGGCCTGGAAGAGGGGCAACCGGGATAGAATCCGGTGCCCCGACTGGCACTAGAACCCGGTGTGCCAGCGCCACAAGGCGGAGGATTAGCCTAGTGAGCCGCGGCGCCAGCTAAAACTTTTAATGCCCCTCTCTCTTCAAAACTGGGCACTTTATTTTTTAAAATGAGTACTGTGAAGCCTTGGTGAGGAAAATCAAACATGGACTTTAAGTCAGTGAAAATAAAAACTCCTACTTAGGAACTTTGCTATCTGCAGCCCTAAAACAAAGTAACAATTAACTATTGATCAAAGTACTTAGAGAAACACTGTCCTACATCTAATTAATCTTTAACACATTGAGAAAAAGCATGAGCAATAGGCCACAGTCACTTAAAATATTAGTAACAAACAGCTGCTGTCCCACTGAGAGAGTGATGAGTTTAAAAATATATATATATATTTCTAGGGTCCCAATGACTTTTGAACGGGTAAGATCAAGGACTATGCCTGCAGATCCCTTATGTGATCTCTGGCCAATTGCTGACACACTTCTGAAGGACTATTAACACCTGTGCATACAGCCAGATAGAGCCCACATGCAGAATGGCAGATTCTTACAGTGTAAAAAGACTTCATCAATAATCTTGAATCAGCTTTTCATAAACGTCAGCCATTACCATATCCTATCACCTTCAAAATTCCTCATATTCACTTCAAAATTTTCATTTAAAATAGTTTTGTTTAGTTGTATTTTAGAAAGAAATTTTTATGCTGTTGCTATCCAGAGGATAATGTTGAAATAAACACATATTTGTCAACTAAAATATTTGTCTAAAGACAGTGTAAAAATATTTCCCCTACAACAACTCTGTGATGTAGGTACTACTATTTAATAACCTTCGATGAGGAAGCTGAGATGCAGAAATTTCAATGACTGCCAAGGTCAATTTTGAATCGAGGAGGTATGATTCAAAGCCAAATCTGCCTAATATGAAAAATATTGTTATTAATATCTTTTTAAAAAGATTTATTTATTTATTTGAAAGGCAGAGTTACAGAGGTAGAGGCAGAGATAAAGAAAGGTCTTTCATCTGCTGGTTCATTCCCAAAATGGCCCCAATGGCTGGAGCTGAACCCATCCAAAGCCAGGAGCCAGGAGTTTCTTCTCGGTCTCCCATGTGGATGCAGGGGCCATCTTCTGCTGCTTACTCAGGCCATAGCAGAGAGCTGGATCAGAAGTGGAGCAGCCGGGACTTGAACCAGTGCCCATATGGGATGCTGGCACTGTAGGCGGAATCTTTACCCACTATGCCACCGTGCCTGCCCCTCTTATTAATATCTTTAAACTGCTTAGCAAAACCAAAGATTCTTACTTCCTGAGTTAACTCCAAAGTCAACTCCCAGAGATTCAAAATGAAAACATTTTTGGAGGGATTGCAATACAGGAAAAAATGAACAAGAAGAGTAATAATATGCAGATAAAAGTGTTTTATGAGGGGCTGGAACAAAGTCTTCTAGCTAAAGAGCCATACCCTGGCTTAGCCCAACAATACACTCACTCTTTCCATTTCTGAGTGTCCATTAAAAAGCCTAGGGGCTCTTGTAATGTACAAATCGCACATGTTCGGCCAAGGGCTAGAAAAGCATCAGCTCAAGTTCACTCCAAAAATTCATATACACATTTCTCTGGAAAGGAGCTCCGTTCATAGCCAAGGAGGCTCAGCCCAGGAGACTTCCTTCTGAAAACAGCAGTTGTCAGAGACCCCTTGAACGTGTCACCAGCAGGTGTCTGTTGGATCATCATTCAGCTTTATCCTCAGACCAGCCCTGGTTTTCTGAT
The DNA here is from genome assembly GCF_033115175.1 of Lepus europaeus. Taxonomy (NCBI): domain Eukaryota; kingdom Metazoa; phylum Chordata; class Mammalia; order Lagomorpha; family Leporidae; genus Lepus; species Lepus europaeus. Next base: position 56,422,236 of record NC_084831.1, on the reverse strand, counting down.
TTCTGATTCACTCTAAATGGCAGTTCTTGTTCCTGTCAGTCTCCCTTTGAGGACATATGATTACATCACCATTCAGTAGAGACCAAAACTCCTAAGCAGGAACATTCCTTCATGCCGATTTACTTCCCTCTGTGTATGGTTGTCTCTGGGATGTCAGGCTGGACTACATAAGAGATTCTTGGAGGTCAGAGACTACATTATATGTTTATGACCTAAGAAGTAGATTACCAAAGTTTTGCCAAATGAGATAGCCAGCAAGCCAGACCTGAACCCCTAGCTTAGCATATTCATACAGGAATTTACCTAAAATGTTTTTTTTAAAAACATTTATTATTATTTTTTTGAAGTGTAGAGTTATAGAGACAGAGGGAGAGGCTGAGAGACAGAGACAGAGACAGAGAGAGAGAGAGAGAGAGAGAGAAATCTTCTATCTATTGGTTCACTTGCCAAATGGCTACAATGGCCAGGGTTGGGCCAGGCGAAAGCCAGGAGCTTCATATGGCTCTCACGTGGGTGGCAAGGGCCCAAGCACTTGGGCCATCTTCTGCTGCTTTCTCAGGCACATTAGCATGGAGCTGGGCCAGAAGTGGAGCAGCCAGGACTTGAACCAGCACCTCAAGTAGTGATCTAACTTGCTACGTTACAGCACCAGGACTCATACTAAAGCGTTTTGATGCAAGTCCTCCCAAATGTCAAATGTATGCACATGCCATCTTCACAGGTCAGCTTCTGAATCGTGGCTGCATCTTGTCAGGTCATGTATATGGATGGGATATAATTTCCCTAAGCAATCCTTTATTGTGAGAAATTTACTTTTCCCCCCCATCCTAAGGTACTACAAAAACTTTATTTACATGCTTCTCTTAGCTTCTTGTGATACATCTATAAATAGCCCAATCAGATAATACTCGGTAAAAATGGAATTTAAATTAAGAAAAAAAGATAATTTCTAAAGTTCCCAGAATCCTCCCACCTTGGAGAGTTCTCTGCTTTGAGGAAGCACAACACCTCGTGGCTGTGGCACACTTGGCCCCATTAATTATGTTCAGCATTTGCCAGCACATCCCTTAACAATGTACACATTCCTTGAAAGTAGACATCCCCTTACTCATCCCTATATTCTAAGCTGTTCAGATTCCAACAAATATGAATTAAACATAACTGCCAGGCGCTAGGAGTAAAATGATGAGGCGTAATACCTGCCCAGAACAGCAGGGGAGGCAGACTCACCAATAACAAGGTGTCATACATTAATTTCTGCACTATGTAGAGGTATATGGATATTACCATGGGAACAAAGGTAAGAGAGCAGTGAATTCTTCCAGGGGTAAAGGGAAACCAGGAGAAGAAAACAAAAGAGGTGATAGGAAGCTACGGGGAAATTGTTGAGCACTCCTTGAAAGAGTAATAGGTTTATAAGTGGGCAAGAAACGGGGTAGAAGTACTAGCAGAAGTCAGCTAATTCAAGTTTCTCAGTTTCTCTCTCTCTTTCCCTCCATTCATCCCTCCCTCCCCAAGGCACTAGCTCTATTTCAGAGTTTATGAAGATCCCTATTCTTCCAACCAAGGGTTTTTCAACTTCAGCATGACTGACACTTTGGGACCCTAACCCTAACCCTAACCCTAACCCTAACCCTAACCCTAACCCTAACGGGCAATTCTGTTTTTAGGGTGCTATCCTGTGCATTATAGGTGCCAGATGGTACCAGATGCAGGTAATAACTATTCCTCCACTAGGAACTCCTCATTACTGTACTGTCTTTTCCCCCTGTCATGAAAATGCTCCTTTTGGGGGGTTCTAAACCCACCTGTACACTTATTTATAGATAAATGACAGGTTTGTCAAATGCATTAAAAATTACTTGTGCCTAAACTACAAAAAAAGATACCTCTGGTGATAAAACCTAAAATAACAGAAATTCAAATGCTCACTCTAACAGGAAAGCATATAAATTTTATTTCTAGGGGTGGGCACTGGCATAGTGGTTAGGATGTCACTTAGGATGCCCACATCCTGCATCATCGTGCCAAGGATTGAGTTCTGGCTCCACTTCTGATACTAGCTTCTTGCTATTTTGCATCCTGAGAGGCAGCAGATGATGGCTTAAGTACATGGGTCACTACCACCCACCAGGAGACCTGGACTGAATTCTAGGCTCCTGGCTTCAACCTGGTCCAGCCCTGGTTGTTGTGGGCATTTGGCTGGTAAACTAGCAAATGGATGATCTCTGAATCTCTCCCTGCTTTTCAAATAAAATGAAATTAGACAAGTACTTTTCTTAAAAAGATTATGGCTAATATCTGTTCAAAGCATTATAGTTTGCAAAATATTTTCACATTTTATTTCACTGTATAGTTATAATACCGTGTGAAGTATTAATTATATTATTCCCATTCTGGAAATTAAAGATAGGTTGGCTCAAAGACATTAAATATCAAAGGTAGAATTCCTAGCCAGCATCACTCCAAATTGCATGTGCTTTCCACTTAGTTTAGAGAACAACCAATAGGAGCTTCTTCAAGCCACGAGGGGGTAACCCAGAGAGAGGCTCATGTTAACCATTACACACGTAGAGAAAGAAGATGACCTGAGTGTTGTTCGGTAATCTAAAAACCCACCGAGAATCCATACAAAGTACAAGCTTGATTTCACCATTAAAGCATCATTTAACCACCGAAACACTAAGTTGTATCCATCCCTTGCCTAGCTGCATGAGCACTTATTATGCAGAACAGAAATAATATTATACACTAACAGCTATGCTTATATAATTTTTAAAGACGATTAACATCTTTTACTTACTGTAGATAGTTCTAGAAAGTTGGTATGGTAACGCTTATTATCACGCTGATGAAAAACTGAATATAAAAATAAACACTAAACAACTTGATTAGAGAGTAAATCACTGTTAAGTTCTCTGTACCTCTAAATGTTTTCTTTCCACCACAACTTCTAGCCACACAGGGCCCTTCTTCAGATATAAAATCACTAGGCCAATAAATAATATTCTGAACCATGCAGAAACTCATTCTATTTCAATATCACATGTAGCCACAATGCCCTTAGAAGTTTTAAAGACAGTATCTTTTAAAGTAAGAAGTGGGATTTTGTGGGTTACTCTTTCAAGGATACAAACATGCCTTAAATTAAGCAAGTTACCAGAGTCAGGGAGACTATCTTATTCATGGCTTAGCAGTTGAGTCAATGACAAAATGTTTGTGTTTTCCAGATTTCGTAGCCTCTGTTCTCAGACAGTAGCTGACACTACTGAACTTGAATCCCAGCATGACAAAAAGTTGAGTTAGGAAGGTCCAGATACTTTCTGGCCATAGAACTTCTTTAGAATTTCTTTAAAAATCACTTGTTTATGGAAAGATAAAGGGATTATCTTAATGATATTATTCTTAAATAAGGAAATAAATGATCCACTTTGTAACACACACACATAATATTTTGAATACAAAACAGAATGCATAAGCAATTCGATTCTGGTTTCAATAGCAACAACAGAAAATGTCAAAGTCTTACTCCATCATGGAAGGTGGAATAGTGCAGCAGTCTTGAATTGCAGTTAGGGGAGAGGTTAGGTGAGCCGTATAGGATGCTTCTACAACTTGTTTGTTCCGATTGACCACATCCAAGTAACGGTTGAACTTCTCTCGGATTTTTTTGGCTAGCTGTGGGACAACAGTGAGAAAAATAAATCAAAATCCAAGACAACAGCCTACTGTACTTTTCACTAATTAATTTGTGTCACAAGCTGCACATATTAAACTTCAGAGAAAACAAACAACATCCACCCACATCTTATTCCAGTGTGTGCATTGAGACAAATGCTGCAAAATGTTCAGAACACACAGAAGGAAACTGAGACATCAATAAAATAATATCTTCTGTCTCATAACAACAGATGATGACATATTATGAAGTTCTCATGGGTTTGAATTCACATAGAATAATTGCTACCTATAAAATGCCTCTCTGGAGAAAGGCAAACAAAGACTATTGATATTATTGTTGTCAGTATGACAGTGAGCGTTGCCAAGTCCAGAGCAACAACATGACAAAAAAAAAGGGGGGGGGTACATTGTCTATTATTTGTGGTTCTGGATTCAAACTGCTTTTCAGGGAAGAGGAAATACAAGGCAGGAAGCAATATTCAGTACCTCTGCCACACAACCCAAGCACACCATGTGCAGACTTCCACGTGAACGGTAATTCCCAGAGGTGTACATGCAGACGTCCACATAAAACAAAAGGAGCAGCTAGGGGTATACTTGTGTTTAGTCTGTTACACCTTTAAGATGGACAAATGTCTTTCTTAACAGCCTTGAACAGAACACTTCATCATGATTTACTTTCAGATGCGAATAATAAAAGCAAACTGGCAAAGCGTAGTGCCTTCCCATCCATTGTTCCCATCAAATGCCACAGCTTAATTACAGATCCCCAAGGAAAACAGTGTTGTTTTTCTTCCCCTTAAACAAGATGTTAGCCAAATGAAATGACGGATAGAATTATAGCTAATTGGGTTTGTAGAGCTATTTATTATCAGCACACTAGAGGAGAACTAATCGTCTCCTTTGGGTCATGCGTCACATACAACGCCAGTGTTCACAGGCTGAGAATGTGGCGTTAAATCAGGGTATGTTCATTTGTTATTTTCAGGCTTGATTTTATTCCAGAGATATTATGGGGTTTTCGGAGTCTTACATAACCCCGGTCCTCAGTCTTCCTAAAAATTGCCCAAACAGTAAACTTTAGAAAAATTTCCAGACTTAACAGAACAGTAGAACGTTTCAGAGTGGGTTGTTCAAATTAATTTTATCATTTTCAAAGGAGGAATTTTGTGTCTCAAAAATGAACAAGTGTAACTACAACTCAAACATCTGAGCTAGGGCTTTGTTAGTTTCCTTAGTTGGAGTCAAGCATGGGACCAGCAGTGTGGTGAAGTGGGTTAAGCGGCTGTCTGTGATGCCAGCATCCCATATGGGCACTGGTTCAAGTCCCAGCTGCTCCACTGTCAGTCCAGCTTCCTACTAATGCACCTGGGAAAGCAGTGCAAGATGGCCCTGGTGTTTGTTCTCCTGCCACCCATATAGGAGACTCAAATGAAGCTCCTGGCTTTGGCCTGGTCCAGCACTGGCTGTTGTGGTCACTTGGGGAATGAACCACCAGGTGGAAGATCCTCTCTCTGCCTCTCCTTTCTCTGTAACTCTGGTTTTCAAATAAATAACTGAATCTTTAAAAATAATTTTGGTTGTCACGACTTGGAAGAAAATGCTGGCGCTGGCGCTGTGGCACAGCGGGTTAATGCCTTGGCCTGAAGTGCCAGCATCCCATATGGGCACTGGTTTGAGTCCCGGCTGTTCTACTTCCGATCCAGCTCTCTGCTATGGCCTGGGATAGCAGTAGAGATGGCCCAAGTCTTTGGGCCCCTGCACCCACGTAGGAAACCCAGAAGAAGCTCCTGGCTCCTGGCTTCGGATCAGCGCAGCTCTGGCCATTGTGGCCATCTGGGGGAGTGAACCAGCAGATGGAAGACCTCTCTCTGTCTCTACCTCTCTCTGTAACTCTGACTTTCAAATAAATAAATAAATAAATAAATCTTAAAAAAGAAAAAAGAAAACGCTAACAAGTTGACAAGTAGAGGACAAGGACAAACATTCTACAGTATATAGGACAACTCCCCAGAACCAAGAATTATCCAGCCACAAATGTCAATAATCTCCCAAATCAGATACCTTGATTTAGAGAGAAATCAAAGATGATTATCTCAATTTGTAATTCAACCCAAAAGTTTCTAAATTGTTCTGATTCTCCACTCATTCAAAATGGTACCTAATAGGGGTAAAAAATTTACAAAATGTCAACATTTACAACCTTCTATCTTGTTTTTTTTTTTTCCCTCCTAAACTAATATAAAAGAGGTCATTATACATGCTAATAGTATTTTATTTTATTAAGATTTTTTTATTTATTTGAAAGGCAGTTATAGAGAAAAAGAGAGAGGGAGGGAGAATCTTCCATCCATGGATTTACTCCCTAAACAGCCACAACATCTGCGACAAGCCAGGATGAAGCCAGGAATCTGGAACTCCATCTGGGTTTTCATGTGGGTGACGGGGGCCCAAGTACCTTGGCCATCTTCCATTGCCTTCCCAGGCACATTTGTAGGGTACTGGATAGGAAGTGGAGGAACTGGAACTTGAATTGGCACTCTAATTTGGGATATCAGTGTCAGCATCCCAACCCTCTGCACAACAGCAGTATTTTAAATGCTGTCCAAATAACAGGGATAGGACTATTGCTTATGATCAGTAGACACACCAACACGGTTTTGGAACAGCAGTATGTACTAATATAATAATCCTCTTTTCTTAGACTTTGCATTCAACGGGCAGTTGAGAGAAAAATAAGTTCAACTTAAAAACCTAATGTATATGCTTATTCTGCCCTGCAAACTCTTCTTACAACACACATTATACTCTGTTTGATATCTGATTCTCTCACTAGATAGCATGCTATGTGAGGGCAGTTATTATACATGTTTTGCTCAACTCCATGTCTTTCAGATTCTAGTACATTGCCTAGCATTGGGAGCACACAGAAAAAAAAAAAATCTAATGAATTAATAGATGTTAAAAAATAAGAGAATTCACTTCTGAGAGTCACCAACCTTGCCTTTTGGTCTAACAACCTCTTTAACCTCTAAAAACACAGACTTACTTATTTTGAAAATATACAACAATATGTATTTCTGGAACTGCATCAACAACCAAGTTCATTTTTTTCTTTCTAGGTTCTGACTTCTGATAATATAAATATTAGTTTTTCACAAGTATTAAGAGAATAGTCTATCACTTGGGAACAAATGTTCTATAGCAGGCTGAAGATAAAGTATACTTGAAAGAACTAAATTTCCAAATAACATTTTTACAAATTCCCTTTAGTATGAAAATAAGGGGCCAGAGCTGTGTTGCAAGGGGTTTAGTTGCAGCCTGGAGCACCAGCATCCCATATGGGCACCAGTTCAAGTACTGGCTACTTCACTTCCCATCCAGCTCCTTGATAATGCACCTGGGAAAGCAGTAGAGGATGGCCCAAGTTCCTGGGCCCCTGCCACCCAAGTGGGAGACTCGTAGAAAGATTCTGGCTCCTGGCTTTAGCCTGGGCCGGTGCCAGTCACTGCAGCCAGTTAGGGAGTGAGCCAGGAGATGGAAGATCTCTCTTT